>NW_027261135.1:282500-292500 GCF_045791955.1 Oncorhynchus clarkii lewisi | reverse complement strand
AGCTAATACAGACTACTGTCTATGTCAAGACATTCTATAACCAATACAGACTACTGTCTATGTCAAGACATTCTATAACTAATACAGACTACTGTCTATCATTATATAACTAATACAGACTACTGTCTATGTCAAGACATTCTATAACCAATACAGACTATTGTCTATGTCAAGACATTCTATAACCAATACAGACTACTGTCTATCATTATATAACTAATACAGACTACTGTCTATGTCAAGACATTCTATAACCAATACAGACTATTGTCTATGTCAAGACATTCTATAGCTAATACAGACTACTGTCTATACAGACTACTGTCTATGTCAAGACATTATATAACTAATACAGACTAATGTCTATGTCAAGACATTCTATAACTAATACAGACTACTGTCTATGTCAAGACATTCTATAGCTAATACAGACTACTGTCTATACAGACTACTGTCTATGTCAAGACATTATATAACTAATACAGACTAATGTCTATGTCAAGACATTCTATAACTAATACAGACTACTGTCTATGTCAAGACATTCTATAGCTAATACAGACTACTGTCTATACAAACTACTGTCTATACAGACTACTGTCTATGTCAAGACATTATATAACTAATACAGACTACTGTCTATGTCAAGACATTATATAGTTAATACAGACTACTGTCTATGTCAAGACATTCTATACTTAATACAGACTACTGTCTATCATTATATAACCAATACAGACTACTGTCTATGTCAAGACATTATATAACTAATAAAGACTACTGTCTATGTCAAGACATTATATAACCAATACAGACTACTGTCTATGTCAAGACATTATATAACTAATACAGACTACTGTCTATGTCAAGACATTATATAACTAATACAGACTACTGTCTATGTCAAGACATTCTATAGTTAATACAGACTACTGTCTATGTCAAAACATTCTATAGTTAATACAGACTACTTTCTATCATTATATAACCAATACAGACTACTGTCTATGTCAAGACATTATATAACTAATACAGACTACTGTCTATGTCAAGACATTATACAACTAATACAGACTACTGTCTATGTCAAGACATTATATAACTAATACAGACTACTGTCTATCATTATATAACCAATACAGACTACTGTCTATAATTATATAACCAATACAGACTACTGTCTATGTCAAGACATTATATAACTAATACAGACTACTGTCTATGTCAAGACATTATATAACTAATACAGACTACTGTCTATGTCAAGACATTATATAACTAATACAGACTACTGTCTATCATTATATAACCAATACAGACTACTGTCTATCATTATATAACCAATACAGACTACTGTCTATGTCAAGACATTATATAACTAATACAGACTACTGTCTATGTCAAGACATTATATAACTAATACAGACTACTGTCTATGTCAAGACATTCTATAGTTAATACAGAGTACTGTCTATGTCAAGACATTCTATTGCTAATACAGACTACTGTCTATACAGACTACTGTCTATGTCAAGACATTCTATAGTTAATACAGACTACTATCTATGTCAAGACATTCTATAGCTAATACAGACTACTGTCTATGTCAAGACATTCTATAACCAATACAGACTACTGTCTATGTCAAGACATTCTATAACTAATACAGACTACTGTCTATCATTATATAACTAATACAGACTACTGTCTATGTCAAGACATTCTATAGCTAATACAGACTACTGTCTATGTCAAGACATTCTATAGCTAATACAGACTACTGTCTATGTCAAGACATTCTATAGCTAATACAGACTACTGTCTATGTCAAGACATTCTATAACCAATACAGACTACTGTCTATGTCAAGACATTCTATAACTAATACAGACTACTGTCTATCATTATATAACTAATACAGACTACTGTCTATGTCAAGACATTCTATAACCAATACAGACTATTGTCTATGTCAAGACATTCTATAACCAATACAGACTACTGTCTATGTCAAGACATTATATAACTAATACAGACTACTGTCTATGTCAAGACATTATATAACTAATACAGACTACTGTCTATGTCAAGACATTATATAACTAATACAGACTACTGTCTATCATTATATAACCAATACAGACTACTGTCTATCATTATATAACCAATACAGACTACTGTCTATGTCAAGACATTATATAACTAATACAGACTACTGTCTATGTCAAGACATTATATAACTAATACAGACTACTGTCTATGTCAAGACATTCTATAGTTAATACAGAGTACTGTCTATGTCAAGACATTCTATAGCTAATACAGACTACTGTCTATACAGACTACTGTCTATGTCAAGACATACTATAGTTAATACAGACTACTGTCTATGTCAAGACATTCTATAGCTAATACAGACTACTGTCTATGTCAAGACATTCTATATCCAATACAGACTACTGTCTATGTCAAGACATTCTATAACTAATACAGACTACTGTCTATCATTATATAACTAATACAGACTACTGTCTATCATTATATAACTAATACAGACTACTGTCTATGTCAAGACATTCTATAGCTAATACAGACTACTGTCTATGTCAAGACATTCTATAGCTAATACAGACTACTGTCTATGTCAAGACATTCTATAACCAATACAGACTACTGTCTATGTCAAGACATTCTATAACTAATACAGACTACTGTCTATCATTATATAACTAATACAGACTACTGTCTATGTCAAGACATTCTATAACCAATACAGACTATTGTCTATGTCAAGACATTCTATAACCAATACAGACTACTGTCTATCATTATATAACTAATACAGACTACTGTCTATGTCAAGACATTCTATAGCTAATACAGACTACTGTCTATGTCAAGACATTCTATAACCAATACAGACTATTGTCTATGTCAAGACATTATATAACTAATACAGACTACTGTCTATCATTATATAACTACTACAGACTACTGTCTATGTCAAGACATTATATAACTAATACAGACTACTGTCTATGACAAGACATTCTATAGCTAATACAGACTACTGTCTATACAGACTACTGTCTATGTCAAGACATTATATAACTAATACAGACTAATGTCTATGTCAAGACATTCTATAACCAATACAGACTACTGTCTATGTCAAGACATTCTATAGCTAATACAGACTACTGTCTATGTCAAGACATTCTATAACCAATACAGTGTCACGTTCTGACCTTTATTTCCTTGGTTTTGTATTTATTTAGTATGGTCGTGAGTTGAGTGGGCAGTCTATGTTTGTTTTTCTATGATTTGGGTATTTCTATGTTTCGGCCTAGTATGGTTCTCAATCAGAGGCAGGTGTCATTAGTTGTCTCTGATTGAGAATCATACTTAGGTAGCCTGGGTTTCACTGTGTGTTGGTGGGTGATTGTTCCTGTCTCTGTGTTTGCACCAGACAGGACTGTTTTGGGTTTTCACGGTTCTTGTTTTTGTATTCAGTTGTTCATGTGTCCATTTACGTATTTAAAGAACCATGGACACTTACCACGCCGCATATTGGTCCTCTGATCCTTCTCGCCTCTCTTCTTCGGAGGAAGAGGAGGAAATCCCTTACATACAGACTACTGTCTATGTCAAGACTTCATCCTACCATTCATATTTCTGTTGTACTGTCTTCATCCTACCATTCCTATTTCTGTTGTACAGTCTTCATCCTACCATTCCTATTTCTGTTGTACTGTCTGGGTGAGAGAGGGCGAGGGAGGAAGAGGGGGAGAGAGGGAGAGGGTGATAGAGGGAGAAAGGGAGAGGCCTAGGGAGGAAGAGGGGGAGAGGGTAGGGAGGAGGAGAGGGAGGAAGAGGGTGAGGGAGGAAAAGGAGGAGAGGGAGAGAGGGAGAGGGTGAGGGAGGACGAGGGGGAGAGGGAGAGGGGGAGAGGGAGGAAGAGGGGAGAGAGGGAGAGGGTGATAGAGGAAGAGGGAGAAAGGGAGAGGCAAAGGGAGGAAGAGGGGGAGAGGGTAGGGAGCAGGCGAGGGAGAGAGAGTGAGGGAGGAAGAGGAGGAGAGGGAGAGAGGGAGAGGGTGAGGGAGGACGAGGGGGAGAGGGAGAGGGGGTGAGGGAGGACGAGGGGGAGAGGGAGAGAGGGAGAGGGTGAGGGAGATCGAGGGGGAGAGGGAGAGAGGGAGAGGGTGAGGGAGGACGAGGGGGAGAGGGAGAGAGGGAGAGGGTGAGGGAGGACGAGGGGGAGAGGGAGAGAGGGAGAGGGTGAGGGAGGACGAGGGGGAGAGGGAGAGGGGGTGAGGGAGGACGAGGGGGAGAGGGAGAGAGGGAGAGGGTGAGTGAGATCGAGGGGGAGAGGGAGAGAGGGAGAGGGTGAGGGAGGACGAGGGGGAGAGGGAGAGAGGGAGAGGGTGAGGGAGGACGAGGGGGAGAGGGAGAGAGGGAGAGGTTGAGGGAGGACGAGGGGGAGAGGTAGAGAGGGAGAGGGTGAGGGAGGACGAGGGGGAGAGGGAGAGAGGGAGAGGGTGAGGGAGGACGAGGGGGAGAGGGAGAGGGGGTGAGGGAGGACGAGGGGGAGAGGGAGAGAGGGAGAGGGTGAGGGAGGACGGGGGGGGGAGAGGGAGAGAGGGTGAGGGAGGACGCGGGGAGAGGGAGAGAGGGAGAGGGTGAGGGAGGACGAGGGGGAGAGGGGGAGAGGGTGAGGGAGGACGAGGGGCAGAGGTAGAGAGGGAGAGGGTGAGGGAGATCGAGGGGGAGAGGGAGAGAGGGAGAGGGGGAGAGGGAGAGAGGGAGAGGGTGAGGGAGGACGAGGGGGAGAGGGAGAGAGGGAGAGGGTGAGGGAGGACGAGGGAGAGAGGGAGAGGGTGAGTGAGATCGAGGGGTAGAGGGAGAGGGTGAGGGAGGACGAGGGGGAGAGGGAGAGAGGGAGAGGGTGAGGGAGGACGAGGGGGAGAGGGAGAGAGGGAGAGGGTGAGGGAGGACGAGGGGGAGAGGGAGAGAGGGAGAGGGTGAGGGAGGACGAGGGGGAGAGGGAGAGAGGGAGAGGGTGAGGGAGGACGAGGGGGAGAGGGAGAGGGGGTGAGGGAGGACGAGGGGGAGAGGGAGAGAGGGAGAGGGTGAGGGAGGACGGGGGGGAGAGGGAGAGAGGGTGAGGGAGGACGCGGGGAGAGGGAGAGAGGGAGAGGGTGAGGGAGGACGAGGGGGAGAGGGGGAGAGGGTGAGGGAGGACGAGGGGCAGAGGTAGAGAGGGAGAGGGTGAGGGAGATCGAGGGGGAGAGGGAGAGAGGGAGAGGGTGAGGGAGGACGAGGGGGAGAGGGAGAGAGGGAGAGGGTGAGGGAGGACGAGGGGGAGAGGGAGAGAGGGAGAGGGTGAGGGAGGACGAGGGGGAGAGGGAGAGAGGGAGAGGGTGAGGGAGGACGGGAGGGAGAGGGAGAGAGGGAGGACACGGGGGAGAGAGTGAGGGAGAATCTACAGGCTTCTCAAGTGATTAATGAGGCTTCATTCAGAGAATCCTAGAAGCACAGAAACACATGAGGAATGAAACCTGTTTCTGCTCAGTAAGCCATAACAACAGCCTCTGAGATGGAAAGAAGAAAAGGAACATGAGAAATACAGTGATGACAAAGGGAATGTCCTGAGTTACTGTAATAGACCTGAGTTACTGTATTAGTCCTGAATTACTGTATATGTTCTGAATTACTGTAATAGTTCTGAGTTACTGTAATAGACCTGAGTTACTGTATTAGTCCTGAATTACTGTATTAGTCCTGAATTACTGTATATGTTCTGAATTACTGTAATAGTTCTGAGTTACTGTAATAGACCTGAGTTACTGTATTAGTTCTGAATTACTGTATATGTTCTGAATTACTGTAATAGTTCTGAGTTACTGTAATAGACCTGAGTTACTGTGTTAGTCCTGAGTTACTGTGTTAGTTCTGAGTTACTGTAATAGTTTTGAGTTACTGTAATAGTTCTGAGTTACTGTAATAGTTCTGAGTTACTGTATTAGTCCTTAGTTCCTGTATTAGTCCTGAGTTACTGTATATGTTCTAAATTACTGTATTAGTTCTGCGTTACTGTAATAGTTCTGAGTTACTGTAATTGTTCTAAGTTACTGTAATAGTTCTGAGTTACTGTATTAGTCCTTAGTTCCTGTATTAGTCCTGAGTTCCTGCATTCCTGAGTTCCTGTATTAGTCCTGCGATCCTGTATTAGTCCTGAGTTACTCTATTAGTCCTGAGGACCTATATTAGTTCTGATTTCCTGTACATGTTCTGAGTTCCTGTATTAGTCCTGAGATCCTGTATATGTTCTGAGTTACTCTATTAGTCCTGAATTACTGTGTATGTTCTGAATTACTATATTAGTTCTGAGTTACTGTATTAGTTCTGAGTTACTGTGTATGTTCTGAATTACTATATTAGTTCTGAGTTACTGTATTAGTTCTGAGTTACTGTATTCTGAGTTACTTGTATATGTTCTGAGTTACTGTATATGTTCTGGGTTACTGTGTATGTTCTGAGTTACTGTATATGTTCTGAGTTACTGTATATGTTCTGAGTTACTGTATTAGTTCTGAGTTACTGTATATGTTCTGAGTTACTGTATTAGTTCTGAGTTACTGTATATGTTCTGAGTTACTCTATTAGTTCTGAGTTACTCTATATGTTCTGAGTTACTGTATATGTTCTGAGTTACTGTATATGTTCTGAGTTACTGTATATGTTCTGAGTTACTGTATATGTTCTGAGTTGCTGTATATATGTACAGTCGGAAGCAATAAGCCGGGCACCATTTTAATGTTGCCGTGCGTTAGTTTGTAGAATGCGGGCTGTGATGCTGTCTCTCTGCATCCCTCCTCAGCTCTGTGGACATCTGTGTTGAGACAGAAGAAGAAGAACAACAATTATACTGAACATAATAATGTAAAGGAACTTCCTGCTGAGTCAGCTCATATCCATCACAGGAAGTACATCAGTCAGCACGATGGAAGGTTATCACAGAGAGGATACAGTCTGGTCGCACACACACACACACACACACATGTATATGCCTGGGCGCCACACACACACAAACACACCGATATGCCAGAGGACTTTAGCTGTTCCCACATACACACCCTCTGAAATAAAATTGATGACAGTGCAGTATTCACAGTATTCTCTATCATGATACATACACACACACACACACACACACACACACACACACACACACAGTCATGTAAGAAATCAGCGCTATTTAATTCAACCATAAGTGACTTTTAAGTGACTGCTGAGAGCTGGTAATGTACAGGGTGATATTTCAGATTCAACCTGTGTGTGTGTGTGTGTGTGTGTGTGTGTGTGTGTGTGTGTGTGTGTGTGTGTGTGTGTGTGTGTGTGTGTGTGTGTGTGTGTGTGTGTGTGTGTGTGTGTGTGTGTGTGTGTGTGTGTGTGTATCATGACACAGAATACTGTGAATACAGCACTGCCATTGATTTTATTTCAGAGGGTGTGTATGTGGGAACAGCTAAAGTCCTCTGGCATATTGGTGTGTGTGTGTGTGGTTGTGTGTGTGTGTGTGTGTGGTTGTGAATGGCTGTGTGTGTGTGGTGGTGTGTGTGTGTGTGTGTCTGGCTTTATTGGCTTCATTGCTCATCTCAGCAGATCAAGTCCAATAAAGACTGGGATGGAGAGATCTGGAGGGAGAGAGGGACAGAGAGAGAGGGAGAGTAGGGACAAGTAGAGAGAGGGAGAGAGAGGGAGGGAGAGGGAGGGAGGGAGAGAGAAGTAGGGAGAGGGAGGGAGAAAGACAGAGAGAGAGAGAGAGAGAGTGAGAGAGAGCGAGAGACAAGTAGAGAGAGGGAGGGAGGGAGAGAGAAGTAGGGAGAGGGAGGGAGAAAGACAGAGAGAGAGGGAGAGAGAGAAAGAGAGAGCGAGAGACAAGTAGAGAGAGGGAGGGAGAGGGAGGGAGGTAGACAGAAGTAGGGAGAGGGAGTGAGAAAGACAGAGAGAGTGAGAGACAAGTAGAGAGAGGGAGGGAGAGAGAAGTAGGGAGAGGGAGGGAGAAAGACAGAGAGAGATGGAGAGAAAGAGAAAGAGAGACAAGTAGAGAGAGGAAGGGAGAAGTAGGGAGAGACAAGTAGAGAGAGGGAGGGAGAGGGAGGGAGCGAGAGACAAGTAGAGAGAGGGAGGGAGAGGGAGGGAGGGAGGGAGGGAGAAGTAGGAGAGGGAGGGAGAAGTAGGGAGAGGGAGGGAGAAAGACAGAGAGAGCAAGAGACAAGTAGAGATAGGGAGGGAGAGGGAGGGAGGGAGAGAGAAGTAGGGAGAGGGAGGGAGAAAGATAGAGAGAGAGAGGGGAGAGAGAGAAAGAGAGAGCGAGAGACAAGTAGAGAGAGGGAGGGAGAGGGAGGGAGGTAGACAGAAGTAGGGAGAGGGAGGGAGAAAGACAGAGAGAGTGAGAGACAAGTAGAGAGAGGGAGGGAGAGAGAAGTAGGGAGAGGGAGGGAGAAAGACAGAGAGAGATGGAGAGAGAGAGAAAGAGAGACAAGTAGAGAGAGGAAGGGAGAAGTAGGGAGAGACAAGTAGAGAGAGGGAGGGAGAGGGAGGGAGCGAGAGACAAGTAGAGAGAGGGAGGGAGAGGGAGGGAGGGAGGGAGGGAGGGAGAAGTAGGAGAGGGAGGGAGAAGTAGGGAGAGACAAGTAGAGAGAGGGAGGGAGAGGGAGGGAGCGAGAGACAAGTAGAGAGAGGGAGGGAGAGGGAGGGAGGGAGAGAGAAGTAGAGGGAGGGAGGGAGAAGTAGGGAGAGACAAGTAGAGAGAGGGAGGGAGAGGGAGCGAGAGACAAGTAGTGAGAGGGAGGGAGGGAGGGAGGGAGGGAGGGAGGGAGGGAGGGAGGGAGGGAGGGAGGGAGACAGAAAGAGAACGAGAACTAAAACGACAAAGAAAGGATCTCAGGCCCAAATTGAGATCCTAAATTGTTCCTCTGAATCTGACAGAATGTGTTCTATTTGATGATATCTCTGTTCTACGTGACATAATGTGTTCTATTTGATGATATCTCTGTTCTACATGACAGAATGTGTTCTATTTGATGATATCTCTGTTCTACGTGACAGAATGTGTTCTATTTGATGATATCTCTGTTCTACATGACAGAATGTGTTCTATTTGATGATATCTCTGTTCTACGTGACATAATGTGTTCTATTTGATTATATCTCTGTTCTACATGACATAATGTGTTCTATTTGATGATATCTCTGTTCTACGTGACAGAATGTGTTCTATTTGATGATATCTCTGTTCTACATGACAGAATGTGTTCTATTTGATGATATCTCTGTTCTACATGACATAATGTGTTCTATTTGATGATATCTCTGTTCTACATTACAGAATGTGTTCTATTTGATGATATCTCTGTTCTACATGACATAATGTGTTCTATTTGATGATATCTCTGTTCTACATTACAGAATGTGTTCTATTTGATGATATCTCTGTTCTACGTGACAGAATGTGTTCTATTTGATGATATCTCTGTTCTACGTGACAGAATGTGTTCTATTTGATGATATCTCTGTTCTACATGACATAATGTGTTCTATTTGATGATATCTCTGTTCTACATGACATAATGTGTTCTATTTGATGATATCTCTGTTCTACGTGACAGAATGTGTTCTATTTGATGATATCTCTGTTCTACATTACAGAATGTGTTCTATTTGATGATATCTCTGTTCTACTTGACAGAATGTGTTCTATTTGATGATATCTCTGTTCTACTTGACAGAATGTGTTCTATTTGATGATATCTCTGTTCTACATGACAGAATGTGTTCTATTTGATGATATCTCTGTTCTACATGACATAATGTGTTCTATTTGATTATATCTCTGTTCTACATGACATAATGTGTTCTATTTGATGATATCTCTGTTCTACGTGACAGAATGTGTTCTATTTGATGATATCTCTGTTCTACATGACAGAATGT
Source organism: Oncorhynchus clarkii lewisi (assembly GCF_045791955.1). NCBI lineage: Eukaryota > Metazoa > Chordata > Actinopteri > Salmoniformes > Salmonidae > Oncorhynchus > Oncorhynchus clarkii. Next base: position 282,501 of record NW_027261135.1, on the reverse strand, counting down.
G
>NW_027261135.1:257500-277500 GCF_045791955.1 Oncorhynchus clarkii lewisi | reverse complement strand
TTTCAGATTAGCCTTGTTAAAATCCCCAGCTACAATGAATGCAGCCTCAGGATATGTGGTTTCCAGTTTACATAGAGTCAAATGAAGTTCGTTCAGGGCCATCGATGTATCTGCTTGGGGGGGATATATGCGGCTGTGATTATAATTGAAGAGAATTCCCTTGGTAGATAATGAGGTCGACATTTGATTGTGAGGAATTCTAAGTCAGGTGAACAGAAGGACTTGAGTTCCTGTATGTTGTTATGATCACACCACGTCTCGTTAATCATAAGGCATACACCCCCGCCCCTCTTCTTACCAGAAAGATGCTCGTTTCTGTCGGCGCGATGCGTGGAGAAACCAGCTGGCTGCACCGACTCCGATAGCGTCTCTCCAGTGAGCCATGTTTCCATGAAGCAAAGAACGTTACAGTCTCTGATGTCTCTCTGGAAGGCTACCCTTGCTGTCTTTTACTGTCTGTCTCTAAACCTGTCTTTTACTGTCTGTCTCTAAACCTGTCTTTTTACTGTCTGTAAACCTGTCTGTCTGTAAACCTGTCTGTTACTGTCTGTCTGTAAACCTGTCTTTTACTGTCTGTCTGTAAACCTGTCTGTTACTGTCTGTCTCTAAACCTGTCTTTTACTGTCTGTAAACCTGTCTGTCTGTAAACCTGTATTTTACTGTCTGTAAACCTGTCTTTTTCTGTCTGTCTGTAAACCTGTCTGTCTGTAATCCTGTATTTTACTGTCTGTCTGTAAACCTGTCTTTTACTGTCTGTCTGTAAACCTGTCTTTTACTATCTGTCTCTAAACCTGTCTTTTACTGTCTGTCTGTAAACCTGTCTTTTACTGTCTGTCTCTAAACCTGTCTTTTACTGTCTGTCTCTTAACCTGTCTTTTACTGTCTGTCTGTAAACCTGTCTTTTACTGTCTGTCTGTAAACCTGTATTTTACTGTCTGTAAACCTGTCTTTTTCTGTCTGTCTGTAAACCTGTCTGTCTGTAATCCTGTATTTTACTGTCTGTCTGTAAACCTGTCTTTTACTGTCTGTCTGTAAACCTGTCTTTTACTGTCTGTAAACCTGTCTTTTTCTGTCTGTCTGTAAACCTGTCTGTCTGTAAACCTGTCTTTTACTGTCTGTCTGTAAACCTGTATTTTACTGTCTGTCTGTAAACCTGTCTGTTGCTGTCTGTCTGTAAACCTGTCTGTCTTTAAACCTGTCTTTTACTGTCTGTAAACCTGTCTGTTACTGTCTGTCTGTAAACCTGTCTGTCTGTAAACCTGTATTTTACTGTCTGTCTGTAAAAACCTGTATTTTACTGTCTGTCTGTAAACCTGTCTTTTACTGTCTGTCTGTAAACCTGTCTGTCTGTAAACCTGTCTTTTACTGTCTGTCTGTAAACCTGTCTGCCTGTAAACCTGTATTTTACTGTCTGTCTGTAAACCTGTCTGTCTGTAAACCTGTCTTTTACTGTCTGTCTGTAAACCTGTCTTTTTACTGTTTGTCTGTAAACCTGTCTTTTACTGTCTGTCTGTAAACCTGTCTTTTATGTCTGTCTGTAAACCTGTCTTTTACTGTCTGTCTGTAAACCTGTCTGTCTGTAAACCTGTCTTTTACTGTCTGTCTGTAAACCTGTCTGCCTGTAAACCTGTATTTTACTGTCTGTCTGTAAACCTGTCTGTCTGTAAACCTGTCTTTTACTGTCTGTCTGTAAACCTGTCTTTTTACTGTCTGTCTGTAAACCTGTTTTTTACTGTCTGTCTGTAAACCTGTCTGTCTGTAAACCTGTCTTTTACTGTCTGTCTGTAAACCTGTCTTTTACTGTCTGTCTGTAAACCTGTCTTTCACTGTCTGTCTGTAAACCTGTCTTTCACTGTCTGTCTGTAAACCTGTCTGTCTGTAAACCTGTATTTTACTGTCTGTCTGTAAACCTGTCTTTTACTGTCTGTTTTTAAACCTGTCTGTCTGTAAACCTGTCTTTTGCCTGTCTCTAAGCGTTTTCTCCCTGACCTAATCCATGTCTTTGATGTTTCAGTAATGTGTCTTCAGTTATTCCAGAGGAAAAGTAACTTTACATGTACTTAATGAGTTAAGAGTTTGGCTGGTTAAGAGAAGAGTCTGAAGGTTTAGCTGATACGTAATGGGGTGGATGGATGGTATTACTTCTTATGATAATTACAGGATTTAAATTCTTTCTGTTTCTCTCATGTCTTTTTAGTAGAATTATTACACGCACGCACAGGCACACACACACGCACGCGCGCACGCACGCACACACACAGAGTGACCTCCGCTCCACCAAGTGTCAGTTCGGCCCCCGTCTAGTAGCTCAATATCCAGTTTATCATCAGAGACAAGAATTATTACACACACACACACGCACACACACACACACACACACACACACACACACACACACACACACACACACACACACACACACACACACACACACACACACACACACACACACACGCACGCACACACACACACACACACACACACACACACACACACACACACACTCTTTCCTTTGAGGGTGTTAATATAGTGGACAACAGGGGAGAGACTCAGCGTGAGAAATGAACTGGGGCCAATGAGAAAGGTTGCAGAGTACTGTGCCAGAATCAATGGGGAGAGGAAGTGTGTGTGTGTGTGTGTGTGTGTGTGTGTGTGTGTGTGTGTGTGTGTGTGTGTGTGTGTGTGTGTGTGTGTGTGTGTGTGTGTGTGTGTGTGTGAAATTATATAAATAATGAATGTAAATCGCATGTATATTTCAGTTTTATATTCCATAACATTCTGCATTTCCGATGATAAAATGATTTGTTGACACACTGCCACAATCTTATGTAACACACACACACACACACACACACACACACACACAACACACACACACACACACGACACACACACACACACACACACACACACACACTGTATTTCCTGTTATTATCTCTCTCATTATCATCTCATCTCTACCATTTAACTGTTATGAGTTAAAGGGGAGGTTGTATCATTTCATCTCTACCATTGAACTGTTATGAGTTAAGGTTGTATCATTTTCCTAAAGGTTAATACTCGCCAACTGATTAGGGTCATTATTAGGAAAATAGGCTAGTTGTTTTCTAGTTGCTCCCAAATGGCACAATTTTCCCTATATAGTGAACTACTAGTGACCAGAGCCCTATTCCCTATATAGTGCATTACTTTAGACCAGGGCCCTATTCCCTATATAGTGCACTACTAGTGACCAGAGCCCTATTCCCTATATAGTGAACTACTTTAGACCAGAGCCCTATTCCCTATATAGTGAACTACTTTAGACCAGAGCCCTATTCCCTATATAGTGCATTACTTTAGACCAGAGCCCTATTCCCTATATAGTGAACTACTTTAGACCAGAGCCCTATTCCCTATATAGTGCACTACTTTAGACCAGAGCCCTATTCCCTATATTGTGCACTACTTTAGACCAGGGCCCTATTCCCAACATAGTGCACTACTTTAGACCAGAGCCCTATTCCCTATATAGTGCACTACTTTAGACCAGAGCCTAATGGACCCTAGTCAAAAGTAGTTGCCTAGCTACCAAAACCACCCAGCCCATGGACATTAGCTCCTTCTTCTCTCAATGAGTCAGGATCTGAGTACCTCCATGATGATTTCCAGAACAGGAAAACCATTTGAACCTTTCTGATTGGTCCCTGAAACAGATGGGTGGGACCAGAGCCAGAACGCGGGTCAGGCAGAGGTTTGAACATTTTCATTGGCTTTACTTCTCTGATTGGTTAGAAATTATCCAATCATTGAACAGTCTACTTAGTTTAGTACAACATCCCTCATGAGGTCACCAGAAACCATTTTTTATTGAACCTTTATTTAACTAGGCAAGTCAGTTAAGATCAAATTCTTATTTTACTATGGCGGCCAAACCCGGACGACACCGGGCCAACTGTGTGCCGCACTATGGGACTCCCGATCACGGCCGGTTGTGACACAGTGGTTATGACATAGCGGTTGGGACACAGTGGTTGGAACACAGTGGTTGGAACACAGTGGTTGGAACACAGTGATTGGAACACAGTGGTTATGACACAGTGATTGGAACACAGTGGTTGGGACACAGTGATTGTGACACAGTGATTGGAACACAGTGGTTATGACACAGTGGTTGGAACACAGTGGTTATGACACAGTGGTTGGAACACAGTGATTGTGACACAGTGATTGGAACACAGTGGTTATGACACAGTGGTTGGAACACAGTGGTTATGACACAGTGGCTGGAACACAGTGATTGACAGTCTCAGACTGAAGTATGTAACAGACCGATAGAGCAGCGGAAGAATTCAGTTTGATTCGTTAAGGCAACAAAACTCCTTCCTAGGGAGTGTTTCCAAGCCACCGTGCTTCTACACCTGCATTGCTTGCTGTTTGGGGTTTCAGGCTGGGTTTCTGTACAGCACTTTGAGATATCAGCTGATGTACGAAGGGCTATATAAATACATTTGATTTGATTTGAAAAGTAGTGCAACAAATAGCGAATAGGGTTTCATGTGGGACTGAGCCCCTGCAGTTATAATTTATGAATGACTGGTTGAATGCGAGTGGAGATAGTGGGGTTTTACTGCCACCTAGTGGACCAAGTGAATACTGCAGCTAATTATTTTCCACTGAGGTTGGAGGCATTCGACATCACAGAAATGTTTTGACTCTTGGAGACAACTGGCAATAGTTCAAATAGATTCCCTGAGTTCGAAATAAAACGGTATGAGGTCAAATCCCCAAAACTTTTATCAGTTTTGGTTTTGCAGAGTGTTGACGACTTACTTTGACATTAAAATAGTTAATGAATCATGGGAAACTCTCCAGTGAAGTCGTATGTGTGTGTGTGTGTGTGTGTGTGTGTGTGTGTGTGTGTGTGTGTGTGTGTGTGTGTGTGTGTGTGTGTGTGTGTGTGTGTGTGTGTGTGTGTGCTGTTATGGCCTCCTGTTGGATGTCAGACAGGAAGCTCCCAACTACCCAGAGTTCATCAGTCATCTCCATTGTTTCCTCTGACTCAATAATGACTGTAATGACGAATACGGATCACCTATTCATTCTCACACACACACACACACACACAATGATCCTCTCTCTCTGTGTGTCTCTCTCGATCTTAACAGGAAGTGGTGTAAAAGGGGATTGTTGTTCTGACATGATATACTTCCTGTATGGTTCTCAGAGTTCAGCAGCAGCCAGAGGAAAGGACACACCTGCTGTGTGTGTGTGTGTGTGTGTGTGTGTGCTTCTGTGTGTGTGTGCTTCTGTGTGTGTGTGCTTCTGTGTGTGTGTGTGTGTGTGTGTGTGTGTGTGTGTGTACTTATTTCAGATACAGTGACATTGAGCTGTTAGCTGTGTGTGTGTGTGTGTGTGTGTGTGTGTGTGTGTGTGTGTGTGTGTGTGTGTGTGTGTGTGTGTGTGTGTGTGTGTGTGTGTGTGTGTGTGTGTGTGTGTGTGTGTGCGTGTGTGTGTGTGTACTCATTTCAGATACAGTGACATTGAGCTGTCAGCAGTGACGGGTTGATGATTGACAGGTAACTCTGTCCTCTGCGTACACACCGGTCGGCATGACAATGAACGAATACAGCCAGAGTCTGGGCTACAGTAAACACTGGAGGTCAGAGTTCAACTATCATTCAAGGACAAGGTGAGGTCAGAGTTCAAAGGTAAAAGGGAATTGTCATGTTGGTCTGTTAGTTTTTATGGATTTTGGGGTGAGTGTCTTTCTGTCCATCTGTCTGTAACTTCTCATCATCTTGTTCTGGTTTGGCCAGTCTGTTTAACTCATATGAAATCTGTTCTGGTTTAACTCATATGAAATCTGTTCTGGTTTATCCAGTCTGTTTAACTCATATTAAATCTGTTCTGGTTTAGCCAGTCTGTTTAACTCATATAAAATCTGTTCTGGTTTAGCCAGTCTGTTTAACTCATATGAAATCTGTTATGGTTTAGCCAGTCTGTTTAACTCATATTAAATCTGTTCTGGTTTAGCCAGTCTGTTTAACTCATATGAAATCTGTTCTGTTCACACCTCGTTATCACGTCACTTCCTCCAAGTCTAAAAAGGGGAGAGTCTGGTTATACAATCGCTCTCTCTCTCTCTCTCTGTATGTGTGTGTGTGTGTGTGTGTGTGTGTGTGTGTGTGTGTGTGTGTGTGTGTGTGTGTGTGTGTGTGTGTGTGTGTGTGCATAATTCATATATTATGTACTACTTTCTAAATTAGGTTAGTGCATATTTAATCATTTATGTACTCTCTTCTTCTACATCCCATAATTAATAATTTATAGAATTTTGAAAATGCTAATTTCCTTTCTGATCCATCTGAAAGTTTGAGTGATTTGAAGCTCCGTGTTTTGAAGTTCGGACTGACTATCTAGAAAATGTTGGTTCATTTGTTGTTGATGATGCTGTTTTTAAATGATCAGGGAGTGGGAGAGGTGGGAGAGGTGGGAGAGGTGGGAGAGGTGGGAGAGGTGGGAGAGGGTGATTGAAAAGTGTGTGTGTGTGTGTGTGTGTGTGTGTGTGTGTGTGTGTGTGTGTGTGTGTGTGTGTGTGTGTGTGTGTTTGTGTGTGTGTGTGTGTGTATGTATGTGTGTGTGTGTGTACTAATTTCAGATACAGTGACATTGAGCTGGGTTGATGATTGACAGGTAACTCTGTCCTCTGCGTACACACCGGTCGGCATGACGATGAACGAATACAGTCAAAGACCTGGCTACAGTAAACACTGATCTGGGACCAGGATAAATGGTGATTGGAGACAAGTCAAGGACAAAGGTGAAGGTTATCTATCAGATGACTTGTTGTTGACACTTCTTAAACTTTCAGATCTACACAGGCACATAGGGGCTAGGGTTAGGAGATAGGGGCTAGGGGATAAGGTTAGGAGATAGGGGCTAGGGGATGAGGTTAGGAGATAGGGGCTAGGGGATAAGGTTAGGAGATAGGGACTAGGGTATGAGGTTAGGAGATAGGGGCTAGGGGATAAAGTTAGGAGAAAGGGGCTGGTGGATAAGGTTAGGAGATAGGGGCTAGGTGATAAAGTTAGGAGATAGGGGCTAGGGGATAAGTTTAGGAGATATGGGCTAGGGGATAAGGTTAGGAGATAGGGGCTAGGGTTAGGAGATATGGGCTAAGGGATAAGGTTAGGAGATAGGGGCTAGGGGATAAGGTTAGGAGATAGAGGCTAGGGGAGAGGTTAGGAGATATGGGCTATGGGATCAGGTTAGGAGATAGGGGCTAGGTTTGATTTGGGATTCAAATCAAATCTAAGTTAATTTGTCATGTGCACTGAATATAACAGGTAGACCTTACAGTGAAATACTTACTTACACGCTCTAACCAATAGTGCAAAAAATATGTTAGGTGAACAATAGGTAAGTAAAGAAATAAAACAACAGTAAAAAGACAGGCTATATACAGTAGAGAGGCTATATACAGTAGCGAGGCTGTAAATATAGCGAGGCTATAAAAGTAGAGAGGCTACATACAGACACCGGTTAGTCAGGCTGATTGAGGTAGTATGTACATGTAGATATGGTTAAAGTGACTATGCATATATGATGAACAGAGAGTAGCAGTAGCGTGAAAAGAGGGGTTGGCGGGTGGTGGGACACAATGCAGATAGCCCGGTTAGCCAATGTGCGGGAGCACTGGTTGGTCGGGCCAATTTAGCTAGTATGTACATGAATGTATAGTTAAAGTGACTCTGCATATAAGATAAACAGAGAGTAGCATAAAAGGGAGGAAAATGAATAATACTTTAACCATTTTCTCTGACTAAAAATATTATTAGGAGATTAGTTCAGCTGCAGTTTTGTAAACATTCGCTAGGTGACACTAAATCCCCATTAATGTCCCCACCCCCCTCCTCATCTTGTCTGCGTTCCACGCAAGCGCACAATGACGCCGTTTATGCTGAGAAGGATTTGAAATCGATTGTCGAAAAAAACTCAAGTCGATCAACAAAATGTCGGATAAACAAAATGCTCAAAAAAGGTATTACGACTCCAACTTGAATTCGTTTTTAGCTCAGTATTGTGTATCAAATAACACATTGTTACTGTTTCATAATGTTTTGTGATAGTTTGAACGTGTTGAATGTTTTAGGAAACCGCTAGCTAACGTGACTAGCTAAGTTAGCTGCTTGCTACAGCTAAAATCGTAGCTAACTAACTTGTAGACATACAGATGATTCATAAATTGTACACTTTTTGTATTGCTGATTATTACCAACACTTGGTTTTCTGTTTGTAGTGCTAAAATAGCAGCTGGCGCCGTGGTGTGCGTCGAAAGCGAGATCAGAGGGGAAGTCACTATTGGTAAGAAGACGTCAAATGTAGCATGTAGCTTAGCAAGTCAGGTAACGTCCGCTAACTATTTATTTTACAATGAGCAACAACAACTTTCGTTTGTCTGTAGTAGCTCTAGTCTCTATATAGCTTGACATTATTACACGGTTCAGGTTACTGAGTACATATCCACTTTGGAGCCGGCTAAAAATGGTTGATGTGGTAGGCTAGCGTTAAACAATTGACTGTTCATGTGTGGTCTTTCCAGGTGCCAGAACGGTGGTCCATCCCAAAGCCCGCATCATTGCCGAGGCAGGACCCATAGTCATCGGAGAAGGCAACCTCATCGAGGAACAAGCTCTTATAATTAACAGGTGAACATAACAATAGTGAATCTTCTAGAAGTGGAAGGGTGCAGTGGTGAGGTCTCTCCCGTGTTCTATTGCCGCCTCTCTTTCTCCCCCTCCCTTGTTACATCCATCCATTCTCCCTACACTTTATTCCTTCCATGCTTTTATTCTGTCTTTCCCCCCACCTCTCTTTTGCACTTGTAACGGATGTGAAACGGCTAGCTTAGTTAGCGATGCGCGCTAAATAGCGTTTCAATCAGTGACGTCACTTGCTCTGGGACCTTGAAGTAGTAGTTCCCCCTTTGCTCTGCAAGGGCCGCGGCTTTTGTGGAGCGATGGGTAACGATGCTTCGAGGGTCCCTGGTTTGTGCCCGGGTATGGGCGAGGGGACGGTCTAAAGTTATACTGTTACACACTCGCCTACCTCTTTTTCCTCTGTCATGTTATGGTCTCCTTTTCCTCTGTCATGTTATGGTCTCCTTTTCCTCTGCATTGTTATGGTCTCCTTTTCCTCTGCATTGTTATGGTCTCCTTTTCCTCTGCATTGTTATGGTCTCCTTTTCCTCTGCATTGTTATGGTCTCCTTTTCCTCTGCCATGTTATGGTCTCCTTTTCCTCTGCCATGTTATGGTCTCCTTTTCCTCTGCCATGTTATGGTCTCCTTTTCCTCTGCCATGTTATGGACTCCTTTTCCTCTGCATTGTTATGGTCTCCTTTTCCTCTGCATTGTTATGGTCTCCTTTTCCTCTGTCATGTTATGGTCTCCTTTTCCTCTGCATTGTTATGGTCTCATTTTCCTCTGCATTGTTATGGTCTCCTTTTCCTCTGTCATGTTATGGTCTCCTTTTCCTCTGCATTGTTATGGTCTCCTTTTCCTCTGCCATGTTATGGTCTCCTTTTCCTCTGCCATGTTATGGTCTCCTTTTCCTCTGTCATGTTATGGTCTCCTTTTCCTCTGCATTGTTATGGTCTCCTTTTCCTCTGCCATGTTATGGTCTCATTTTCCTCTGTAATGTTATGGTCTCCTTTTCCTCTGCATTGTTATGGTCTCCTTTTCCTCTGCAATGTTATGGTCTACATTGTAGTGATTGAAGTTGGCTGTCTGATTGAAGCTGTCTGTCTGATTGAAGCTGGCTGTCTGATTGAAGCTGTGTCTGATTGAAGCTAACTGTCTGAAGCTGGCTGTCTGATTGAAGCTGTCTGTCTGATTGAAGCTGGCTGTCTGTCTCTGATCAGTTATCCAGAGAACATAGCACCTGACTCTGAGGGAGTGGAGCCAAAGACGATGACCATCGGCATCAACAACGTGTTTGAAGTTGGGTGTAGTATCCTTTATATTGAAGTGGTACACTGACCTATAGGGTACAGCCACTGACCTACAGGGTACAGCCACTGACCTGTAGGGTACACTGACCTGTAGGGTACACTGACCTGTAGGGTACAGCCACTGACCTGTAGGGTACAGCCACTGACCTGTAGGGTACAGCCACTGACCTGTAGGGTACAGCCACTGACCTGTAGCGTACACTGACCTGTAGGGTACAGCCACTGACCTGTAGGGTACACTGACCTATAGGGTACACTGACCTAAAGGGTACACTGACCTGTAGGGTACACTGACCTATAGGGTACAGCCACTGACCTCTAGGGTACAGCCACTGACCTATAGGGTACAGCTATTTGGACATTTGACCTCTGTCTAATATTCCATATCTGTATGTGTGTATTGTTTGACCTCTGTCTGTTTGACCTCTGTCTAAAATTACATATATGTATGTGTTATTGTTCGACCTCTGTATAATATCACATATCTGTATCTTGCTGCTCTGAAAGTCCTTTTGTTGGTAAAGTATGAAACTCTCCTTAACCAATGATACTTGCAGTGTCTCAAGCTTTGAAAATTGGGGACAACAATGTCATAGAATCCAAAGGTAAGAAAGGTTCAAATGCCACAAATTCAGTAATGACGGTCTTCTTCCCAATGATCTGAATGACTGAGTGTGTCTGTGTTGATTGGTTATTAAATCACTATGGAGAGAACCCTTCTATCATCTAAACTGTTGATTGGTTATTAAATCACTATGAGGAGAACCCTTCTATCATCTAAACTGTTGATTGGTTATTAAATCACTATGGAGAGAACCCTTCTATCATCTAAACTGTTGATTGGTTATTAAATCACTATGGAGAGAACCCTTCCGTCATCTAAACTGTTGATTGGTTATTAAATCACTATGGAGAGAACCCTTCCGTCATCTAAACTGTTGATTGGTTATTAAATCACTATGGAGAGACCCCTTCCGTCATCTAAACTGTTGATTGGTTATTAAATCACTATGGAGAGACCCCTTCCGTCATCTAAACTGTTGATTGGTTATTAAATCACTATGGAGAGAACCCTTCTATCATCTAAACTGTTTATTGGTTATTAAATCACTATGGAGAGAACCCTTCTATCATCTAAACTGTTGATTGGTTATTAAATCACTATGGAGAGAACCCTTCTATCATCTAAACTGTTGATTGGTTATTAAATCACTATGGAGAGAACCCTTCTATCATCTAAACTGTGTTCTCCCCCCTCCCCCTCCAGCTGACCTGGGCAGGAACATGATTCTAACTTCTGGTTGTATCATCGGCGCCTGTTGCCAGGTCAACACCTGTGAGGTCATACCTGAAAACACTGTCATCTTTGGCTCGGGGTGTCAGAGACGTGTGCAGACAGAGCGACCACAGGTACACACACACACACACACACTGAGATTAGTGATCTACGGGTCTGTGTAGCTTTGTCTTTCCGCACTTGTTTTTAACCAAAGAACCAGTCCATCCACTGTTTCCTCATTAGCAGTGAAGAACAACATGTCTTTGTGTGTTTATGTGTTCTGCAGCCTCAGACTCTTCAGCTCGACTTCCTGATGAAGATCCTCCCCAACTACCACCACATGAAGAAGACTGTCAAAACCACCTCCGCTGTCACGCCGGCCAAAAACTAAACCCCACCAGCTCTCAGCCCCGGGCCCCAAAACATGTACCTCTCTGGCAGACAGCGAACGAAGGAATCTCTTACCACTCAAAATGTACTGCCACTACTTTAACAAGAATCTGAAGAATGTCACTGAAGTGTTCTCCTTGTCTCACCACACTGAGGTCCAGTTTCCCAGACCCAGGTCCAGTTTCCCAGACCCAGCTGGATTTAAACAGTTTAGTCCAGGATGAGGCGTGACCTGTGTCTGGGAAACTGCCCCTTGGTAGTGGAAGTGTCTGACTGTTTACCACCAAATGCTTTGTATCCAATTGTAATTAAATTACTTATTTAAAAGTATTTAGTTTGCTGTTTGGAGACTGTAGGACAGTGTTGCTGTACTCTGACTAGAAAAACTCACTGGGTGTATCCTAATCGTCTCCCCGTTCTCCCAAATATACCCTCAACCTGACACCCTAAAAACTACATTTTATTTGTCTCTCAGATGTAAATTCCACTCACTGATCTGTCATTAAGCCATAATCCAACCTTTCTATTCGCCCAGTGAGCCATCATCCAACCAGTCTATTTGCCCACTGAGCCATCACCCAACCAGTCTATTCGTCCACTGAGCCATCATCCAATCCGACAATTCGCCCACTGAGCCATCACCCAACCAGTCTATTCGTCCACTGAGCCATCATCCAATCCGACAATTCGCCCACTGAGCCATCACCCAACCAGTCTATTCGCCCAACCAGTCTTCATTTGTCTTTCCCGCGGTTCCTCCCATCCTCTCTCTTTCTCCGAATCAGATATGACCTTTTAAATGTCAGCGAGCGGCAACCATCAGGTTGAATCCAGGCCTCTATGTTATCAAGAAGACACAGTACAGTGTGTTTTCCATGACTTTATTGTGCGTCAGAGGAAAGGCCCCAGGAGAAAGGTACTGTGGGTAACGTGCTCAGTAATGAAGAAAGCTCAAGAGACCAGCGATCATCAACCAACCAGGAAGTGGAGAGATACAGGGTGTCTCGGGCTTTTGCTCTAGCCTTGCACTAACACAACCAATTCACCCAATCAATCAAGGTCTTGATGAACAGTTTTGAGTATATACTGAAGGGACAGTTTATTAGCTGAAGGGCTTCTATGGGAGTGGGGTGTTTGTCTAGCCCGATTTCAGCTCTGCTATGACTCGTTGTCATGCCGTTTGGAATGACAGCACAAAGACCCTGGGACCAGGCTAGTGTTTGTCTGAGTAAACCTGGTAGATTCTACGAGTCGTTTAGCTAAGTCAGGAGTGTTTGTGCAGGTCTGGAGCAAAACCCTGCACAACCTGTATTTCTCCAGGTTGCCATTGGTGACCACTGTTGTAAATTAATATAAGGAACAACTACAGCAGACAATACGACTGGTATTATTTTAAAAAAAAAACACTTTCACACACATCCTCTCTCCACTATCACACACACACAGTGTCCATCGTGTGCCAGACATTTACACATACAGACCCTTCTAAGGTTGCACATATCCAGTAACTTTCCCAGAATCCCCTATGTTTCCCAGACATCCCCATTGAAGCGTTACCAGATTCCAGGGAATTTGTCATTACAGGAATATTCCAACTGGGATTTCTGGAAAACCTGGGATTTTTTGGGGGGGGAAAATTTAACAGGATATTTTTGCTACCCCTAAAAGCCGTCCACCATTTTGTATTACTGCTTAGAACCAAACTGGTACAGTTTTATCAAAAAGGACAGCGAGCGTCTCTTTAGGTTGGTGTGTTTGGCAAGGACTTCACTTCAGTCAATCAGTCAGCCATCTTGTGTCTCAACGTTCCAAAATGGCTTCCTGTCCTCATCTCCTTCTCCTTTATCGTCGGGGGAGGAAAGGACACAAGAAAAGGAAGCTAGTTCACACGTTTGAGACAAGGCCCATTGTCTCCTCTTCATTGTAGTTTTGGTGAGACAAATAAAACAAGTTTATTTCCGGCAAAAACAAACTACAAAAAACAACAACTCCCAGGTCACCCCTCTCTCACTGGGCCGAGGAAGTGGGAGGGGTATAACCAGGAAGTGACATCACTTCTTAGCGGGTACGCCCTCCGAGTAGTCCTCCAGTACTCCGGCCAGATGGTCGTTGTGAGTCTTGAAGCGTCTCTTCTTCTGTCCACCTGGCTTCTTCCTCTTGATTGGTAACTGTAGCAACACAACCAAAACAGCCAATCACAGACCGGGTTAATTGTAGAAACAACCAATCACAGATAAGTCATGAGAAACATGGAGAGAAAGATAAAGAGAGTGATAAGAGCTAGGAGATGTGGATGTAAATCCGTACCACCATAAATTCACTAAATTATCACAATGTGGATAAGTAGAACAAGTTTATAACATGAATGTGCCCCAGAGTTACTCTTTTAAATGACCCTTCAACCTACTACTTCTAGTTTGAATGTTGTAGTGATCAACTTGTTAACAAATAGCCCATATCAGTATATCAGACAACCCATTCCTCTAGTAAAGGATCTTTATCATTATTATCCAAGTGTCAAACGTCCTCTCTGTTCTGTTTGGGTGTCAAGATCATTTTCGGTTTATTGTCCCAGCTATGTGACAGACCGGGGCAATTCCAGTCCTCAGGGGGGGGGGGGGCTTGATTGGTCCCCCCCAGTCCCTAGCAGAACTGATTGGTCGCCCCCCCCCAGTCCCTAGCAGAACTGATTGGTCTCCTCCCCCCCCCCCAGTCCCTAGCTGAACTGATTGGTCTCCCCCCCCCCCCCCCAGTCCCTAGCAGAACTGATTGGTCTCCCCCCCCAGTCCCTAGCAGAACTGATTGGTCTCCCCCCCCCCCAGTCCCTAGCAGAACTGATTGGTCTCCCCCCCCCCCAGTCCCTAGCAGAACTGATTGGTCTCCCCCCCCCCCAGTCCCTAGCAGAACTGAGCTGATTTAAACTAACTGCATTCTAAACTGAAGATCACGATGATTACTGGAGTCAGGTGTGTTAGCTGGAGTCAGGTGTGTTAGCTGGAGTCAGGTGTGTTAGCTGGAGTCAGGTGTGTTAGCTGGAGTCAGGTGTGTTAGCTGGAGTCAGGTGTGTTAGCTGGAGTCAGGTGTGTTAGCTGGAGTCAGGTGTGTTAGCTGGGACAAAAGTGTAACACCAATCAGGCCCCCGAGGACTGGAATTACCCAGGCCTGTGAGACAGAAATACAGACAGAAAGAGAAAGTGAGAGAGAGAGAGAGAGAGAGAAAAGAGGTAGAGAGATCCGGAGAGGTAGAGATCTGGAGAGATAGAGAAAGAGGTGGAGACAGAGAGAGAAACTCACAACTTTCTTGGGTCCAGTCTCCTGCATGGAGGAGATGCCCTGTCTCTTGAGATAGTCCTCTATCTTCTCTTCGTCCATAGAGTCCACTGGGATACTCCTCCACAGCTTGGTGAACTCTGGGACGATAGACCAGGAAACACAGACAGGATACCATTAGCTCAGGTAGGACAATAGCAGTAGTAGTTTATTACATTTTTACAAGTAGGTCGTACTCGGCAGATAAAAGCTGACTTACGGTACACAATACATACAAGTAAACAAATCAATACATACAAGTAAACAAATCAATACATACAAGTAAACAAATCAATACATACAAGTAAACAAATCAATACATACAAGTAAACAAACGAATTAAACTCAGTTAATATCCTGTATCGACTGAATGGATCCTGGTATGAACGAACTGAAAGTTCTACACTTTTATTAGACGTCATAGTAAAAAAATAATAAAAAAATCTGACCACTGGGTGGAGCCATTGAGGTCATTACGTGAAAGAGAAACCAGACCAGTGCAAAGGGAGAGAAACCAGACCAGTGCTCACACCTTCTACAGAGAACTGAGTGACTTTATGCAGTTGTACTTTAGACATTACTTCTTTAGACTTATAAAACATTTTTTATATATATATATATTTTTTTTAACCTTTGGCAATATTTACAGAATGCATTTAATGTCAATAAAGCTCCTTTAACTGAAATAAGAGAGACCTTATCAACGCACTTATCTGAATCTACTGCAAACTGATAATTAAGGGAGAAATTGTACCAACACTTTCACATTCTGCATTGGACGACATGGGAGAAACCCTACCAATGCTCAGCTTTTCAACAGATATTTAATGGGGAGAAACTATACACATGCTCTCATCTTCAACCACTGCAAACTAAATTAAGGGAGAGAACATACCAACACTCTAGTTCTAATTAACATTATATGCTCACCTTCTACAGAGAACTAAGCAAAAAGACACCATACCAATGCTCCCACTCATCTACAATGAGGGCCCCAAAAAGTAATTAAGGTAGAGAAACTACACCAACGCTCTCACCTTCGTCAACTGTAAACTGGCAGTGTTTATCATTATAGAACAGAATCTTCTTCTTGTCTGGTCTTGTCACAAAGATGATCTGGTCTCCCAAAACCTGGGGAGGAACAGAGGCCGTTAATATGTCTGACTCATTAATACTCACACACACACACACACACACACACACACACACACACACACACACACACACACACACACACACACACACACACACACCTTCAGTGCTTTGGCAGAGTTGGGTAGCCCCTCCTCCACATCATCTAGCAGTAATCCTCCCAGTCCCAGCTGGTCATGTTTATCCAACAGTCTGAGCAGGGCTTTCTTGTCCTTCAGGTGATATTTGGGCTTGAAGGCATATTTCCCATCCCTCACCTCTATCTTAGGGTTACTGGCCAGCGCCTGGGGGACGGGACAGAGACTGAGTCAAACATTTATTTCAACATTATTTACATGGGTCTCAAAACACTTGTCTGTTTGGCCCGAGGAAGAGGAGGGTGAGACGGAGGTAAATAAAAGAGAGAGGTGGAAGATATTATAGAAACTGTTTTCTGATCAGAATAATGATGGGAGGTGGTTTTAAAGATTTAACAATTGATCCATATCAATAATAATTATCATTTAACACTCTCTCTCTCTCTCTCTCTCTGGAACTCAAACGTTACTGTTACCAATTCTTCAACCAATAGGATTCCAGCTAGCTAAACGTTGCTAATAATAAAAGTCTTGCTTAACCTTGATAATATTGTCAAACGATCTACATTATTCACATTGATAAGTTTGCAATTGTCAAAAAACAGATTTTTGGCGTCATCTTATTGAAAAGGTGAAAGGTCAAGCACCAACACACACCTCAGTCATCAGCCATTGTTTCTGCTTCATGCCGATGTCCAGTAGTTTGGTCTCATCTAGAATCTCCTCCACAGTCAAGTGGTGAGTATCACCACGCTGGTGTCTGGTCTGGAGGAACAGGAAGGAACACAGAGGAACAGGAAGGAACATAAAGGAACAGGAAGGAACACAGAAGAACAGGAAGGAAAACATGATCAACTGTAACTCAATTGTAAGAAATGAAGCTAACCTGCTAGCCAAGGCTTTCAGTTTGGGCTTGAAAATATGACAAACTAGACCGCCAGTAAAATGTTGAATTTTTCAAGTATGGCATTTAGGACCTGAATGCCACCCGGGCTAGTGTGGTCTAATAGCCAGATGGACAGTTTCTAAAAATCCTTTAATTCAGTGTAGTAGGCTGAGTGCCGGACAGAGAAGAACAGAACTCAGAATCTAGGACGTTATTGGTTGGTCACGTGATACATTGTTTAAAAGAAGTCATCTGTGTAATGGCAGCTTGTCTGCATCGACTGTGTCAAGACGAGGTAGCTTCAGTACTGGGAAAAAGACAGAGCGAACACACACTGGCACACACACACAGGGCGCACACACACACACAGGCGCACACACACACACAGGCGCACACACACACACACGCACACGGGCACACACGCACACTGGCACACACGCACACTGGCACACACACACACACACACAGGCACACACACACACACACACTGGCACACACACACACTGGCGCACACACACACACGCACACTGGCACACACGCACACTGGCACACACACACACACGCACACTGGCACACATACAGGCACACACAGGCACACACACACACTGGCACACACGCACACTGGCACACACACAGGCACACACACACACTGGCACACACACACACACTGGCACACACACACACTGGCGCACACACACACACGCACACTGGCACACTGGCACACACGCACACTGGCACACACACACACACGCACACTGGCACACATACAGGCACACACAGGCACACACACACTGGCACACACGCACACTGGCACACACACACACACTGGCACACACACACACACACACACTGGCACACACAATCTGTGAACGTTATGCAGATTGTTATGAGTCAAAGTCTGGTGTGAAAAACCACCCAGGCTGTCAGAGTTACTGCACCAGAGCTGAACCATAAACATGGTGACTAACAAAAGTCTGTGTTGTTGTTGTTGTTGTTGTTTACTTCCAAAATAAAGAGTGGAGAACCAAACAATAGAGGGAGGAACTAACATCACAATAAACCCAATAAGAGACAGAGTAGAGGGAGGAACTAACATCACAATAAACCCAATAAGAGACAGAGTAGAGGGAGGAACTAACATCACAATAAACCCAATAAGAGAGACAGAGTAGAGGGAGGAACTAACATCACAATAAACCCAATAAGAGACAGACAGAGTAGAGGGAGGAACTAACATCACAATAAACCCAATAAGAGACAGAGTAGAGGGAAGAACTAACATCACAATACACCCAATAAGAGACAGACAGAGTAGAGGGAGGAACTAACATCACAATAAACCCAATAAGAGACAGACAGAGTAGAGGGAGGAACTAACATCACAATAAACCCAATAAGAGACAGACAGAGTAGAGGGAGGAACTAACATCACAATAAACCCAATAAGAGACAGACAGACAGAGTAGAGGGAGGAACTAACATCACAATAAACCCAATAAGAGACAGAAAGACAGAGTAGAGGGAGGAACTAACATCACAATAAACCCAATAAGAGACAGACAGACAGAGTAGAGGGAGGAACTAACATCACAATAAACCCAATAAGAGACAGACAGAGTAGAGGGAGGAACTAACATCACAATAAACCCAATAAGAGACAGACAGACAGAGTAGAGGGAGGAACTAACATCACAATAAACCCAATAAGAGACAGACAGACAGAGTAGAGGGAGGAACTAACATCACAATAAACCCAATAAGAGACAGAAAGACAGAGTCGAGGGAGGAACTAACATCACAATAAACCCAATAAGAGACAGACAGACAGAGTAGAGGGAGGAACTAACATCACAATAAACCCAATAAGAGACAGACAGACAGAGTAGAGGGAGGAACTAACATCACAATAAACCCAATAAGAGACAGACAGACAGAGTAGAGGGAGGAACTAACATCACAATAAACCCAATAAGAGACAGACAGACAGAGTAGAGAGAGGAACTAACATCACAATAAACCCAATAAGAGACAGACAGAGTAGATGGAGGAACTAACATCACAATAAACCCAATAAGAGACAGACAGACAGAGTAGAGGGAGGAACTAACATCACAATAAACCCAATAAGAGACAGACAGACAGAGTAGAGGGAGGAACTAACATCACAATAAACCCAATAAGAGACAGACAGAGTAGAGGGAGGAACTAACATCACAATAAACCCAATAAGAGACAGACAGACAGACAGAGGGAGGAACTAACATCACAATAAACCCAATAAGAGACAGACAGAGTAGAGGGAGGAACTAACATCACAATAAACCCAATAAGAGACAGACAGAGTAGAGGGAGGAACTAACATCACAATAAACCCAATAAGAGACAGACAGACAGAGTAGAGGGAGGAACTAACATCACAATAAACCCAATAAGAGACAGACAGAGTAGAGGGAGGAACTAACATCACAATAAACCCAATAAGAGACAGACAGACAGACAGAGGGAGGAACTAACATCACAATAAACCCAATAAGAGACAGACAGACAGAGGGAGGAACTAACATCACAATAAACCCAATAAGAGACAGACAGAGTAGAGGGAGGAACTAACATCACAATAAACCCAATAAGAGACAGACAGAGTAGAGGGAGGAACTAACATCACAATACACCCAATAAGAGACAGACAGACAGAGTAGAGGGAGGAACTAACATCACAATAAACCCAATGAGAGACAGACAGACAGAGGGAGGAACTAACATCACAATAAACCCAATAAGAGACAGAGAGTAGAGGGAGGAACTAACATCACAATACACCCAATAAGAGACAGACAGACAGAGTAGAGGGAGGAACTAACATCACAATAAACCCAATAAGAGACAGACAGAGTAGAGGGAGGAACTAACATCAC
>NW_027261135.1:132500-252500 GCF_045791955.1 Oncorhynchus clarkii lewisi | reverse complement strand
AGGGGTTATCAGGGCACTAGCTAGGGGTTATCAGGGCACTAGCTAGGGGGTATCAGGGCACTAGCTAGGGGGTATCAGGGCACTAGCTAGGGGGTATCAGGGCACTAGCTAGGGGGTTATCAGGGCACTAGATAGGGGGTATAAGGGCACTAGCTAGGGGGTATCAGGGCACTAGCTAGGGGTTATCAGGGCACTAGCTAGGGGGTATCAGGGCACTAGCTAGGGGTTATCAGGGCACTAGCTAGGGGTTATCAGGGCACTAGCTAGGGGGTATCAGGGCACTAGCTAGGGGTTATCAGGGCACTAGCTAGGGGGTATCAGGGCACTAGCTAGGGGGTATCATGGCACTAGCTAGGGGGTATCAGGGCACTAGCTAGGGGGTATCAGGGCACTAGCTAGGGGGTATCAGGGCACTAGCTAGGGGGTATCAGGGCACTAGCTAGGGGTTATCAGGGCACTAGCTAGGGGGTATCAGGGCACTAGCTAGGGGGTATCAGGGCACTAGCTAGGGGGTATCAGGGCACTAGCTAGGGGGTATCATGGCACTAGCTAGG
This sequence comes from Oncorhynchus clarkii lewisi, assembly GCF_045791955.1. Classification (NCBI taxonomy): domain Eukaryota; kingdom Metazoa; phylum Chordata; class Actinopteri; order Salmoniformes; family Salmonidae; genus Oncorhynchus; species Oncorhynchus clarkii. The sequence continues at coordinate 251,946 of NW_027261135.1, read as the reverse complement.
GGGTATCAGGGCACTAGCTAGGGGGTATCAGGGCACTAGCTAGGGGGTATCAGGGCACTAGCTAGGGGGTATCAGGGCACTAGCTAGGGGGTATCAGGGCACTAGCTAGGGGTTATCAGGGCACTAGCTAGGGGGTATCAGGGCACTAGCTAGGGGGTATCAGGGCACTAGCTAGGGGGTATCTGGGCACTAGCTAGGGGGTATCAGGGCACTAGCTAGGGGTTATCAGGGCACTAGCTAGGGGGTATCAGGGCACTAGCTAGGGGGTATCAGGGCACTAGCTAGGGGGTATCAGGGCACTAGCTAGGGGTTATCAGGGCACTAGCTAGGGGTTATCAGGGCACTAGCTAGGGGGTTATCAGGGCACTAGCTAGGGGGTTATCAGGGCACTAGATAGGGGGTTATCAGGGCACTAGCTAGGGGTTATCAGGGCACTAGCTAGGGGTTATCAGGGCACTAGCTAGGGGTTATCAGGGCACTAGCTAGGGGTTATCAGGGCACTAGCTAGGGGGTATCAGGGCACTAGCTAGGGGGTATCAGGGCACTAGCTAGGGGTTATCAGGGCACTAGCTAGGGGTTATCAGGGCACTAGCTAGGGGGTATCAGGGCACTAGCTAGGGGGTATCAGGGCACTAGCTAGGGGGTATCAGGGCACTAGCTAGGGGGTTATCAGGGCACTAGATAGGGGGTATAAGGGCACTAGCTAGGGGGTATCAGGGCACTAGCTAGGGGTTATCAGGGCACTAGCTAGGGGGTATCAGGGCACTAGCTAGGGGTTATCAGGGCACTAGCTAGGGGTTATCAGGGCACTAGCTAGGGGGTATCAGGGCACTAGCTAGGGGTTATCAGGGCACTAGCTAGGGGTTATCAGGGCACTAGCTAGGGGTTATCAGGGCACTAGCTAGGGGGTATCAGGGCACTAGCTAGGGGTTATCAGGGCACTAGCTAGGGGTTATCAGGGCACTAGCTAGGGGTTATCAGGGCACTAGCTAGGGGTTATCAGGGCACTAGCTAGGGGTTATCAGGGCACTAGCTAGGGGTTATCAGGGCACTAGCTAGGGGTTATCAGGGCACTAGCTAGGGGTTATCAGGGCACTAGCTAGGGGTTATCAGGGCACTAGCTAGGGGTTATCAGGGCACTAGCTAGGGGTTATCAGGGCACTAGCTAGGGGGTATCAGGGCACTAGCTAGGGGGTATCAGGGCACTAGCTAGGGGTTATCAGGGCACTAGCTAGGGGTTATCAGGGCACTAGCTAGGGGGTATCAGGGCACTAGCTAGGGGGTATCAGGGCACTAGCTAGGGGGTATCAGGGCACTAGCTAGGGGGTTATCAGGGCACTAGATAGGGGGTATAAGGGCACTAGCTAGGGGGTATCAGGGCACTAGCTAGGGGGTATCAGGGCACTAGCTAGGGGGTTATCAGGGCACTAGATAGGGGGTATAAGGGCACTAGATAGGGGGTATAAGGGCACTAGCTAGGGGGTATAAGGGCACTAGCTAGGGGGTATCAGGGCACTAGCTAGGGGGTATCAGGGCACTAGCTAGGGGGTATCAGGGCACTAGCTAGGGGGTATCAGGGCACTAGCTAGGGGGTATCAGGGCACTAGCTAGGGGGTATCTGGGCACTAGCTAGGGGGTATCTGGGCACTAGCTAGGGGGTATCAGGGCACTAGCTAGGGGGTATCTGGGCACTAGCTAGGGGGTATCTGGGCACTAGCTAGGGGGTATCAGGGCACTAGCTAGGGGGTATCAGGGCACTAGCTAGGGGGTATCTGGGCACTAGCTAGGGGGTATCAGGGCACTAGCTAGGGGGTATCTGGGCACTAGCTAGGGGGTATCTGGGCACTAGCTAGGGGGTATCAGGGCACTAGCTAGGGGGTATCAGGGCACTAGCTAGGGGGTATCAGGGCACTAGCTAGGGGGTATCATGGCACTAGCTAGGGGGTATCATGGCACTAGCTAGGGGGTATCATGGCACTAGCTAGGGGGTATCATGGGACTATCTAGGGGGTATCATGACACTATCTAGGGGGTATCATGACACTAGCTAGGGGGTATAAGGGCACTAGCTAGGGTTCCGTTTCAGGCCCTACTCTAGTGGCTCTGCGTCTGTGGCTTCAGCTGTGAGATCCTGTTTCTGGAGACCAGCCAATCAGAGCGGCCTGTTGTTGTGACTCACTAAATGATTCATCACGTGGGCGGGAGCTGCTGCTGGGTGCTAATGAGAAGGCGGGGCATTCATTTCATCTGAGAAGATTTGGCAAATAGAGAGGGGAGAAACGAGGGTGAGCTTAGCCATTGGTAGAGTGGTAAGGTCTGAGCACAGGCTGTGCCTTGTGTGGGGAAGACGAGCAGAACTGCAAGGAGTGGCAGGGAGGAGAGAGAGACACAGAGAGAGCGAGAGAGAGAGCGAGAGAGAGAGGAAGAGAGAGAGACAGAGTGGGGGAAGGGAGAGCGAGAGCATCTTTTGCCTAAATCCTTTACAAGCATCCACCCCACAGTAGAAGCTACACAGGTGAGTCTGCATATTTCTCTGGCACAACGACGGTTAGTGTGTGTGTGTGTGTGTAGTGTGTGTGTGTGGACACACTGGCAGATCTGCAGTCTGTTTGCATGCTTGCCTGCTACAGCCATGTATCAGGGCAAGGCACTTGTCTGTGTGTGTGTGTAGTGTGTGTGTGTGTGTGTGTGTGTGTGTGTGTGTGTAGTGTGTGTGTAGTGTGTAGTGTGTGTGTAGTGTGTGTGTGTGTGTGTGTGTGTGTGTGTAGTGTGTGTGTGCAGTGTGTGTAGTGTGTGTGTGTAGTGTGTGTGTGTGTGTAGTGTGTGTAGGGTGTGTGTGTGTAGTGTGTGTAGTGTGTGTGTAGTGTGTGTGTGTAGTGTGTAGTGTGTGTGTGTGTGTAGTGTGTGTGTGTGTGTGTAGTGTGTGTGTGTAGTGTGTGTGTCTACTAGCCTAATCCATCCTATGAAGCCTACATTGTATCTGTGATTGCTTTCATAAGAGGAGGGTTTACCTTCCATCCCTACAGCATTCTGGGTAATAGCACTACATTATAAACGGTAAAAGATTTATCAACACCAGAGGACAGACAGACGGGAGCCCAGCCTATGGGTTACGCTGTGAGCAGACAGACAGACGGGAGCCCAGCCTATGGGTTACGCTGTGAGCAGACAGACAGACGGGAGCCCAGCCTATGGGTTACACTGTGAGCAGACAGACAGACGGGAGCCCAGTCTATGGGTTACACTGTGAGCAGACAGACGGGAGCCCAGCCTATGGGTTACACTGTGAGCAGACAGACAGACGGGAGCCCAGCCTATGGGTTACGCTGTGAGCAGACAGACAGACGGGAGCCCAGCCTATGGGTTACGCTGTGAGCAGACAGACAGACGGGAGCCCAGCCTATGGGTTACGCTGTGAGCAGACAGACAGACGGGAGCCCAGCCTATGGGTTACGCTGTGAGCAGACAGACAGACGGGAGCCCAGCCTATGGGTTACGCTGTGAGCAGACAAACGGGAGCCCAGCCTATGGGTTACACTGTGAGCAGACAGACAGGAGCCCAGTGTATGGGTTACGCTGTGAGCAGACAGACAGACGGGAGCCCAGCCTATGGGTTACGGTGTGAGCAGACAGACAGACGGGAGCCCAGCCTATGGGTTACGCTGTGAGCAGACAGACAGACGGGAGCCCAGCCTATGGGTTACGCTGTGAGCAGACAGACAGACGGGAGCCCAGCCTATGGGTTACGCTGTGAGCAGACAGACAGACAGGAGCCCAGCCTATGGGTTACACTGTGAGCAGACAGACAGACGGGAGCCCAGCCTATGGGTTACGCTGTGAGCAGACAGACGGGAGCCCAGCCTATGGGTTACGCTGTGAGCAGACAGACGGGAGCCCAGCCTAGGGGTTACGCTGTGAGCAGACAGACGGGAGCCCAGCCTATGGGTTACGCTGTGAGCAGACAGACAGACGGGAGCCCAGCCTATGGGTTACGCTGTGAGCAGACAGACAGACAGGAGCCCAGCCTATGGGTTATGCTGTGAGCAGACAGACAGACAGGAGCCCAGCCTATGGGTTACGCTGTGAGCAGACAGACGGTATGAGTGTTTATATAACAGACTAAAGGATGAGTGTTAATATAGACTGTCAGAGTAAAGGATGAGTGTTTATATAACAGACTGTCAGAGTAAAGGATGAGTGTTTATATAACAGACTGTCAGAGTAAAGGATGAGATCTTTTATAACAGACTGTCAGAGTAAAGGATGAGTGTTAATATAGACTGTCAGAGTAAAGGATGAGTGTTAATATAGACTGTCAGAGTAAAGGATGAGTGTTTTTGTAACAGACTGCCAGACTAAAGGATGAGTGTTTTTGTAACAAACTGTCAGACTAAAGGATGAGTGTTTTTGTAACAGACTGTCAGACTAAAGGATGAGTGTTTGTATAACAGACTGTCAGACTAAAGGATGAGTTTTTGTAACAGACAGTCAGAGTAAAGGATGAGTGTTTATATAGACTGTCAGACTAAAGGATGAGTGTTTGTATAACAGACTGCCAGACTAAGGATGAGTGTTTTTGTAGCAGACTGTCAGACTAAAGGATGAGTGTCTATATAACATACTGTCAGACTAAAGGATGAGTGTTAATATAGACTGTCAGACTAAAGGATGAGTGTTTTTGTAGCAGAACAGAGAGAGACTAGACTGCTAGAGGATGGTTCCTGGGTCAAACTACACAGGGAATAGGGTGCCAAGCAGGCAGTAAGGTTGTTGTGATTCAGACTGGCATAGAGATGACTAGGCTTCTTCTCCTGCAAGGATTTCAATAAGGACACACACAAACTCTATAAAGGGTTTAATTAGGGTGGATTTGGCTGTATTCACCCCCTCCAGACTGGATGGGACTAGACATTAGGGAGGGGGGTGGGGCAGTGGGAGCCCCTGCAGACAGACACAGCAGGAGATACCGCTCTGCCTCAGTCTGTCTGGGGTCCTACACCACTTCAGGGAGAACACACAGAAGGGGGAGGGGGCTTGAGAGGGAGGAGAGGAGGGGGTAGGGGTGGAGAGGGAGGGAGGAGAGAGAGGAGGGGGTAGGGGTGTAAAAGGAGAGAGGGAGGAGAGGAGGGGGTAGGGGTGGAGAGGGAGGGAGGGAGGAGAGGAGGGGGTAGGGGTGGAGAGGGAGGGAGGAGAGAGAGGAGGGGGTAGGGGTGGAGAGGGAGGGAGGAGAGGGTAATGTAGGGAGGAACAGAGAGAGGTGTAGTGCTGGGGTACTAGGCTATGGTAGTGTGGTGTGGGTAGAGGAGGAGAGGGTAACGATAGGGAGGAACAGAGAGGGGTGTAGTACTGGGGTACTAGGCTATGGTAGTGTGGTGTGGGTAGAGGAGGAGAGGGTAACGGTAGGGAGGAACAGAGAGGGGTGTAGTGCTGGGGTACTAGGCTATGGTAGTGTGGGTAGAGGAAGAATCGGTCTACATTCATAATAGATAAAGAATGATATCCCTCTGTTCCTTCACTTCTCTCTCTCCATCAACATCAGCCAACAGAACCTCCAATAACCCAATTAGACGACACTTTCACACAGGAAGTATTACAGTATTTTCCCCAGAGAGAGAGACCTTCAGTTACCATGACAGTGTTACTAATGTGGACTATCAATATCCTCTACAACATAGCAACATGAAAACAGTTGAAGGCCTATTGGCTACTTCACATAGCAACATGAAAACAGTTGAAGGCCTATTGACTACTTCACATAGCAACATGAAAACAGTTGAAGGCCTATTGGCTACTTCACATAGCAACATGAAAACAGTCTGATTAAAGTTGAAGGCCTATTGGCTACTTCCATAGCAACATGAAAACAGTCTGATTAAAGTTGAAGGCCTATTGGCTACTTCCATAGCAACATGAAAACAGTTGAAGGCCTATTGGCTACTTCCATAGCAACATGAAAACAGTTGAAGGCCTATTGACTACTTCACATAGCAACATGAAAACAGTTGAAGGCCTATTGGCTACTTCACATAGCAACATGAAAACAGTCTGATTAAAGTTGAAGGCCTATTGGCTACTTCCATAGCAACATGAAAACAGTCTGATTAAAGTTGAAGGCCTATTGGCTACTTCACATAGCAACATGAAAACAGTCTGATTAAAGTTGAAGGCCTATTGGCTAGTTCCATAGCAACATGAAAACAGTCTGATTAAAGTTGAAGGCCTATTGGCTACTTCCATAGCAACATTAAAACAGTTGAAGGCCTATTGACTACTTCCATAGCAACATGAAAACAGTTGAAGGCCTATTGGCTACTTCCATAGCAACATTAAAACAGTCTGATTAAAGTTTAAGGCCTATTGGCTACTTCCATAGCAACATGAAAACAGTTGAAGGCCTATTGACTACTTCACATAGCAACATGAAAACAGTTGAAGGCCTATTGGCTACTTCACATAGCAACATGAAAACAGTCTGATTAAAGTTGAAGGCCTATTGGCTACTTCACATAGCAACATGAAAACAGTTGAAGGCCTATTGGCTACTTCACATAGCAACATGAAAACAGTCTGATTAAAGTTGAAGGCCTATTGGCTAGTTCCATAGCAACATGAAAACAGTCTGATTAAAGTTGAAGGCCTATTGGCTACTTCCATAGCAACATTAAAACAGTTGAAGGCCTATTGACTACTTCCATAGCAACATGAAAACAGTTGAAGGCCTATTGGCTACTTCCATAGCAACATTAAAACAGTCTGATTAAAGTTTAAGGCCTATTGGCTACTTCCATAGCAACATTAAAACAGTTGAAGGCCTATTGGCTACTTCCATAGCAACATGAAAACAGTCTGATTAAAGTTGAAGGCCTATTGGCTACTTCCATAGCAACATGAAAACAGTTGAAGGCCTATTGGCTACTTCCATAGCAACATGAAAACAGTTGAAGGCCTATTGGCTACTTCCATAGCAACATGAAAACAGTTGAAGGACTATTGGCTACTTCCATAGCAACATGAAAACAGTTGAAGGCCTATTGGCTACTTCCATAGCAACATGAAAACAGTTGAAGGCCTATTGGCTACTTCACATAGCAACATGAAAACAGTCTGATTAAAGTTGAAGGCCTATTGGCTACTTCCATAGCAACATGAAAACAGTTGAAGGCCTATTGGCTACTTCCATAGCAACATGAAAACAGTTGAAGGCCTATTGGCTACTTCCATAGCAACATTAAAACAGTTGAAGGCCTATTGGCTACTTCCATAGCAACATGAAAACAGTTGAAGGCCTATTGGCTACTTCACATCTCATTAGATGACAACAGCTAATGGGGATCCTAATAAACACATGATCCCATTGACTTCATCAGAGACCGAGCCATTGTGTTCAGGGTAACTAGACTAACCGTCAGGAGATGGCTGTGGTCTGCTAACACTATGCAACATAGAACTGTATATAATAGACATGTTGTCTGCTGTCCTCTAATGACAGGCCTGTATCAGGTTACACTAACAACACTATGTAACATAGAATTGTATATAATATACATGCTGTCCTCTGACTAATGACAGGCCTGTATCAGGTTACACTAACAACACTATGTAACATAGAACTGTATATAATAGACATGCTGTCCTCTGACAGGCCTGTATCAGTTTACACTAACACCACTATGTAACATAGAACTGTATATAATAGACATGCTGTCTGCTGTCCTCTGACTAATGACCTGCCTGTATCAGGTTACACTAACAACACTATGTAACACAGAACTCTATATAATAGACATGCTGTCCTCTGACTAATGACAGGCCTGTATCAGGTTACACTAACAACACTATGTAACATAGAACTGTATATAATAGACATGCTGTGACAGGCCTGTATCAGGTTACACTAACAACACTATGTAACATAGAACTGTATATAATAGACATGCTGTCCTCTGACAGGCCTGTATCAGTTTACACTAACAACACTATGTAACATAGAACTGTATATAATAGACATGCTGTCCTCTGACTAATGACAGGCCTGTATCAGGTTACACTAACAACACTATGTAACATAGAACTGTATATAATAGACATGCTGTCCTCTGACTAATGACAGGCCTGTATCAGGTTACACTAACAACACTACGTAACATACTGTGAGTCAGTCATCAGTCAACAGTCATCAGTAAAGCTACTCAGAGCAGATGATGACAGTGGGCTCAAACACAGGAGAGGAGAGGTGGAATGACTCACTGCTAAACACACACACACACACACACACACACACATCTGATAACAATAGCCTAGTCGGTCACACACATCTGATAACAATAGCCTAGTCGGTCACACACATATTTAACGAGCAAAAGGTGGAATGCGGAACAGAACAGTGAAACTCATCGCACACATTCTATCTGAACTAGAGAAGGTTCAGACAGACAGACAGACAGACAGACAGACAGACAGACAGACAGACAGACAGACAGACAGACAACTAATCAAACCAGGTTACACTCTAACAATGTTTCAGGGTAGGAGGTTAGACACTAACAGTGTTTCAGGGTAGGAGGTTAGACACTAACAGTGTTTCAGGGTTGGAGGTTAGACACTAACAGTGTTTCAGGGTTGGAGGTTAGATACTAACAGTGTTTCAGGGTTGGAGGTTAGACACTAACAGTGTTTCAGGGTAGGAGGTTAGACACTAACAGTGTTTCAGGGTAGGAGGTTAGACACTAACAGTGTTTCAGGGTAGGAGGTTAGACACTAACAGTGTTTCAGGGTAGGAGGTTAGACACTAACAGTGTTTCAGGGTAGGAGGTTAGACACTAACAGTGTTTCAGGGTAGGAGGTTAGACACTAACAGTGTTTCAGGGTAGGAGGTTAGACACTAACAGTGTTTCAGGGTAGGAGGTTAGACACTAACAGTGTTTCAGGGTAGGAGGTTAGACACTAACAGTGTTGCAGGGTTGGAGGTTAGACACTAACAGTGTTTCAGGGTAGGAGGTTAGACACTAACAGTGTTTCAGGGTTGGAGGTTAGACACTAACAGTGTTTCAGGGTTGGAGGTTAGACACTAACAGTGTTCAGTCTCTCTCTGGTTCACTCAACCAAACTGGGTCAGTCAGCACAGTCGCTCTCACTGCTCCTGGCGTGTGTGTGTGTGTGTGTAAGCAGGAAGGCGCTATGCACCCCAGGAGGTTGTGTCCTGATGGAGTAAGTGTTTACTGTGTTTAGAGGTTCTGTCTCTCTCTCCCTCCAGGTCACAGTACCAGAACTCTGTGTTTTGAGGTTCTGTCCCCCTCTCCCTCCAGGTCACAGTACCAGAACTCTGTGTATAGAGGTTCTGTCTCCCTCCAGGTCACAGTACCAGAACTCTGTGTATAGAGGTTCTGTCTCCCTCCAGGTCACAGTACCAGAACTCTGTGTATAGAGGTTATGTCTCTCTCCCTCCAGGTCACAGTACCAGAACTCTGTGTATAGAGGTTATGTCTCTCTCCCTCCAGGTCACAGTACCAGAACTCTGTGTATAGAGGTTCTGTCTCCCTCCAGGTCACAGTACCAGAACTCTGAGTTGAGGCTCTATAAAGGCTGTCTTTATAGACTGCGGGTCTGAAGGACAGAAGAACATCCTGAACACCAGCAGCCATCTCAAACCTCTGCAGGCACAAACCAACCATGACTTCCTCTATCATTTCTCTCCCAGGTGAAACAACATGGACCGTCTCAACACCACCTCTCTCCCGTGGCTCCCTGACGCCGCCCCGCTGTCCCAGGTCTCCCTGCAGGTTCAGGAGGTGTACCCGTTCCACGACGGCTGGAACATAGCGTGCTTCGTCATCCTCCTCCTCTTCATCATCACAGTAGTCTCCCTGGCAGCTCTGGCCTTCCTCTACGAGCTGCTGGACTGTGGCTGCTGTGTCAAGGTGAGACCAGGCCTGTTACTATACTGTAGCTGTGTCAAGGTGAGACTAGGCCTGTTACTATACTGTAGCTGTGTCAAGGTGAGACCAGGCCTGTTACTATACTGTTCAATCAGCTGTTCCAGGGTTAGACCAGGCCTGTTACTATACTGTAGCTGTTCCAGGGTTAGACCAGGCCTGTTACTATACTGTAGCTGTTCCAGGGTTAGACCAGGCCTGTTACTATACTGTAGCTGTTCCAGGGTTACCTGGATCTAACCTAAACCCATTGTAATTACTTGGATCTAACCTAAACCCATTGTAATAACCTAAGCTATGGTTTTCCTTCTCATGCAGGGGAAGACCCATCGTGACCTGATGGAGGAGGAAGGTCCCTTCCAGAACATGGTGGAGAAGATCCACAGTCCCACGGGGTCACAAACCGAGGTGGTGTAAAGGGGGTTAAAGGGGTCGTTGCCACAGTGACCAGGGCCAAGCAGGAAGTTAAGTCATGACTGTTGACCCTGAATCTGACCCGAGACTGACTGTGCTGTGTGCTCACAGTTTGAGAACAGTGAGACTGCACCTTCGTATGTGTGTGTGTGTGTGTGTGTCCCTGCTCCCGTGTGTGTGTGTGTGTGTGTGTGTGTGTGTGTTCTAATCGAAGCACGTCAGCAGGGAAGGCAGGAGAGAAGAAGAGCTCTCCTTTGCCAAGTCCAGGGGGTTTAACAAGTCTATTATTCGACAGCTGTTGAGCATCTTCATCCATCACCACATTGTACAAGTACAAGACATACCATTCGAGAACAGCTAAAGACACAGAGGAGATCCACAATGATAGCCAACCCTCTAGGACCCTACAGAGCAAGGAAGTCACCCAAAGTCAACGACCAAGATGACCAAGATGATCAAGACGACCAAGATGACCAAGATGATCAAGATGACCAAGATGACCAATATTACCAAAAATTAAATTAACTGTCGTAATGTTTCCAGATTTCTATGAAAGTTTTCCTTCCCCCCCAAAAATAGTAATTATGTTAAAAAGCAGCTTTTGTGTGTTGGAATGGTGTGGGCGTGTACTGGTTATTAAAAATATTAATGTAGCAGACCGCTGATTGGACCATCTCATCCTGCTCAGGATGATGACCTCATCCTTTATGAGGAAATAACAAGCATTTTTTAAATGGTCTGTTTGAGATCCAAGTGGGAGGTGGGGGTTTTTGTAGTGTTTTTTTCCCTCCAATTTATGATTTGACCACAAATACGAGTATGGGATTAATAAAAAACATTATGAGTTAATTAAACTAACTTTTAAAGTTAATATTCTGTTATCCCTGGACAGTTACTTTAAAATGTCACCAAAAGATCCAGCTACCACACAAGTCGTCCCACATTTTAATGTAATTTACAGATGGTTTTTATTCCCTAATGCTTCGACTGCCATTGTAGGTGAAGTCCTCATCCATTTGACAAAAACTGTTCACAACTTGCTGTGTCGTAATGATGTAATCAACATGTTGCCTGTGATGATGTCACCGCTCACCAACATATTATACACCCACAGCCAAGTGGCCATGATACTACTCTCTCTTGGATGGGGGTGGGGGGGGGGGCACCTGTACACATATTTAAACCACAGCCAAGTGGCCATGATACTACTCTCTCTTGGATGGGGGTGGGGGGGGGGCACCTGTACACACACCGATGTAAATAAAATAACCTACTTGCATTGAGCACAAGGTATCATTTCACTTGCCTAAAATGATGATGATGATGACGATGATGATGACGATGATGATGATGATGATGATGAATAAACAATTATCACGTAAGAAAAACAAACTGTGTGGTCTCATTTCAAAAGTACTGACAGATGTTGAAATTAAGCTTATTCAAAAAAATGTACAACGAGTGTTTGTGGTCAACGAAAAAACCCCAAAATAAGCCACTTAAAACATGTTTGTAGAAAATAACACTTTCATTGTGGAATGTAGAAGCAAGCAGGTACCCAGGCTACAGATGTGACACACAATCAGCAGTATAATAGATTTCAAGACTAGGGTCGTATTCATCGGGGCACACCGTAGCAAAAAAATATTTTACAGCAAAGTTTAGGTAATCCCTCCCTGTTTCAGTCAGATTTGTTCCATTTGGTGCCGAATGAACATGACCCAAATATAAAGGATGTGTACTCACTAGTAGGAACCAGATGGATGCAAAAAGGCTGAAATGGGGGAGGAAGGGACACACCTAAATCTGTCCAATAAGAGGTGCTTGTTTTCATTTGTTGCAAAACCTTTTACTACATTTTACACTAATGAATTACACCCCAGGTTGTAGAGCCCTTCTGGGGTGTATTCATTCTTGCAGCGAAAACAGTTTACCGTTTAAGAACTAAATGGAAGCAAACCGGGCAAACGAAACAGGGAGGGACCTGTCTTAATTTGTCCAATTTAAAACTATTTTTCCTTTGAAAAATGTTTTCTATTTGGAGTAAATGGAAACCTTTTCGCAACAGACTAAACGTTTTGCAACAGGATCGGTGTAATGAATACACCCCTGGTCTTACCTGCGCCATGTTTGGACCCAGAGGCCTCCTTGTCAGCTTTGGACTTCTTCTTCTTGGAACCGCCTGACTCGGAGGCTGCAGGTCTCTTCTCAACCGTGGGCTGAGAGAGAGCCCTCTTCTTAAAGAGCTCCCGCTCTCTCAACAAGGCTGGGTCCATCCTGACACAACGTTAGACGCTAGCTACAGAAAGACAACACAATGTTAGGGTTGGGTCCATCCTGATACAACATTACAACGTTAGACGCTAGCTACCTCAAGGCAACACAATGTTAGGGTTGGGTCCAACCTCTAAGTCAACATATAGCGGCATTATTAGCTCCTCAAAGACATGCACAACGTTGTTACACTTCTCAGTATATATATACGGGCTGAACAACCTAATTATGTATTTAAGTCAATGGTTTAGATCTAGTTTGGGTGTTCACATACCATATAGCTTTTTATGATGTTCACACATTTCACATACCGTTAGCTAGCTAGGTTTACGTAGCTAATAATGGTATCACACTTGTCAAGTTGCTACTCTGATACCTAACTAGAAAGTTGTCTGACACTTTCTGCCAGTACATCTAAGTGACATCACATCTTATGAGTGACAAAAAAAATAACTGAAAGATGTATATTAGCTTCCTAGTTGCTATAAAAAAAATAAAAGCTAGTAACCTAGCTAGTTAGACAGGTTTTTGGGTTTGCTAGCATTTAAGCTAATTTAGCTAACTTGATTATTTCTGGTTACCTTTTTTTCTTCAAAATGTCTAATCCCCTCTTTTGGATGAACAAATATTTAAACATTTACTAGAAACACACGTTCATTAATCGCTCTGTTGGAACACTTATGCGATAGCTATTTTGGGGGCTTTTGTTTCTTTAATATCAAGCTAGCTTCTTGTCATCGTGCATTCTCCGACTTCCGCTCTGAGTTTCGACTTCCGCTCTGAGTTCGATTGATCGGTAATCGACAGCTAATCCTTGATTGTGTTGGTGCGTTCCATCCGGTCGAGCGGAGATACGAAAAGCAAGATTGCCATGTCAGCGGGTTACCAGAAATGTAGCTACTTTGAGTACGATGTCGCGGGTTGAAATGTTTTGGTCGCGGGTTTTTGGGCTACTTCTATTTTACACATCCGCCGCAATGGCATTTCTCTTGAAGAAAAAAAAAAAATATATATATATATATATATGTATTTCACTGTGACCTGCCGCTGCTGACTATCAAGCAGTGAGGCAGGCTGTTGCTGAATGAGTGGTGGGGAGGTCTGTCTGTGTGTGTGTGTGTGTGTGTGTCGAGAGAGCGCTGCAGCAGCCAGCTGAGTCACGTGAGTGAATGAGCCATAGCAGCATGCGCGCGCACGTTGTGATAACTTCACACATATTTCTAACAAATTTTTCAATAAAACATATCAAAGTACCCGCTATAAGTGATGCGTATCAACACTAGAAAACTACTTTAGAAAACTACTTTAGGCGCACTAAGCACTAAAGCGCATTAGTTACATTCGGTCGGAGGTGGTTTAAACTGCATTCTATAATGTCGACTTTACTTTGAAGGAAACCTGTATCAAAGCGAAGGGTTTTACACATACTCCGTTATTGGGTCTGGAGCACTGCACAAGTGGAAATTTGAAATGGAAGTTTATGGGAGAAGAAGAAAAATTCCACAATGAAACTAACATTAAATGTGGAGAATGATACATTTGTATACGTTGTCATCAAGTAGCCTATTCATATATATATGCCATTGTAAGGCTACTGTAAATATGTTGAAATGGTGATATCACTGGAGTCATTTACAAGTCAGTTTGCGCCCCTTAGTTTAACCTACCAGGAGCTGGCAAACCGATTTTAAAAAAATGCCTATGACGTCAGTTTATGGTTGTTGTAGCCTTGTGTTGTTATGTCATTATTAACGGCCATGTTGAAGTCTGTCCATTTGAACTAACCATGCTGCTAAATCTTTCAGTTTTACAATCTTGCCTTGGCTACTATCTGAAATGAGATGTTAGGCCTATCTGAGGCTATAGGCTACCTGCATCTAGCTAAGCAAACCATGGCAAAATGGAATTTGCCTACAATCCTAAACCCAGATTTTAGTCAGTAACATATACCTAATTGAAAAGAAAAGTCAATCTCACAAAATATACAATTTATAACAGTTTGTGTTCTTCACATCTGGCACAATTGCCAGAAGATATACTTTTTAAAATTATTTTTAAGTTCGTCCAAGTGTTTCTTGCTCAGAGATTTCGAGATCCTCTGTCCAACTTTCGTCACTCAAACTCTCCTGTCGGATTGATCTGTAGTTATGCACATGCGCAAAAGGGATTTATTTACAATCATAGCAGTCAAAGGAGTTTAATCGACATCCATTGATGGACAATGATCTGGTGAGTTTAATAAAAGCAAATCTTATTTTCTCTTGCGACATATTCAAAATCGTTATTATGTCACATTTGCTGGTAATAAATTATTATTTTGATCGAAAACCGAATTTTGCTTCTTATTTCGTCATTACAAGCTACGTCGATATTCCTTCTTAGCTAATTCACTTGATAACATTATGGGAAAATGGAAAATATGGCAACTCCTCTCTTGCTCAGATACAATTTGTATTTATACTCAATTATTCATACTGGCTAATGATTATAACAACGATTCTGATCCAACCATTAATTCATACTTTGTTGTGCCCCTGGCCTGAGAAGATGGAAGTTAAATAAGTAGATAGATGTCGAAGGCTAATGTTAAATAGCTAACGTTGACCATGAATGGAAGCGATGCTAGCGAGAGCAAGCATTTTAGCCAGGTAGCCTTGGACAACAAAACATAAAAGCGGGTACTGTATGACAGAGTGATAGAGCATTTCATCAACATGCAAGAGAGGAGGATGACATTAGCTTTTCTCTAAAAGTAAGTTGAGTCAACATGTGTTTCTACTTGCACGAACACACACACACACACACACAACACACACACACACACAAATCAGGACTATGGACATGGCTTCCCAAGTGATTTTACACACGCACTGCTACTGGAAATCGCACAGATTCGCACTCATCACGAGTTGATTCCCGTGCAGCACCGTTATGTAATCGTACTTTGACCCTCCTCGCTCCCACTAGCATGTAAAAAACAAGGTGGGATCGGAAGTGTTATGGAAAGAGGCAAAATAAAGAGAAAACACAAAGGCACATATTCGGGCGGTGGGGACCGGGAGGGAAGGGAGAAAAACATCAACATGGCACAGCCAGAAAAACATTACAAGGTGTTTTTCCTAGCAGTGATTGCTTTGCTGGTTGCCATTTGCCTGGCAGAAATCCCCTGTAAGTAAAATGATGAATGGTTCATTTAAATCGATCTGTGTTAGTTAACAACAACAACAAAAATATCCCAGTGCTAACGTTAGTTATCGAGCGAAACAATAGGAAAACTCACTCTTTTATCTGAAAGTTTATGCCACAAATGATTGAAATGACTCAATTCGGGGGTTTCATTTCCTCGTCTGGTCGTAAGAAGCGACAGTTGCGGTAGTGACAACAGTAGCTAATGCTAACTTAGGGAATCTCCTATCAACTACAACGGTGTGTAGTTAATGTTACCGTGGACAATGTAAGCCGGTTTAGCTAACAGTCCTGTATCACAGCACCGTTTAAACCTCCTGGCTCCTCGGGGAGAGTTATTTATTCCACTTCTAGGAGAAGCGGATTAATAAATCACATGATATCGGGAGAGTGTGAAAGCCATAACGTCATGCCTCCCTCCCCTCTGTCGAGGTTCAGTAACTAGCGGCAGTCTGAAGGCTGTTGACTTGAGCCTAGTCTTGGCTAGCTAGCTACCGATCACATTGGTTTAGAGGCTGACTTCCTGGTAAGTACTGTGCATGCCAAAATGAGGACAGTGATATTTGAAGGATAGTCTACAGCAGTTTATTTTTTATTCGAGGTAAACGGTTGTCAACAACGAGGAGAGTAGTGGTCACTAAGCAGCTACTGCAGTGTAGGCCTACACTGATGGACCATTGTACACGGTCTATCTAGACTAGAAATGTGTGTCTCAGCGTAAATATAAGCCTCTATGTACGCCACTGCTCATCAAAGACTGTGTGACTATTCTTATCAGATCTGCGGTGTCTCACGAGCTTTCTCTGTCTCTCTCTCTCTCTGTCTCTCTCTGTGTGTCATCTCTCTCTCTCTCTCTGTGTGTGTCTTTCTCTCTCTCTCTCTCTCTCTCTGTGTGTGTGTCTTTCTCTCTCTCTCTCTCTGTGTGTGTGTCTTTCTCTCTCTCTCTCTCTGTCTGTGTGTCTCTCTCTCTCTCTCTGTGTCTCTCTGTCTCTGTGTGTCTCTCTGTCTCTCTGTGTGTGTCTTTCTCTCTCTCTCTCTGTGTGTCTTTCTCTCTCTCTCTCTCTCTCTCTCTCTGTCTCTGTGTGTGTCTTTCTCTCTCTCTCTCTGTCTCTGTGTGTGTCTTTCTCTCTCTCTCTCTCTCTGTCTCTGTCTGTGTGTGTGTCTTTCTCTCTCTCTCTCTCTCTCTCTCTCCCTGTGTCACTCGCTGTCTCTTTGTCTCTGTGTGTCTTTCTCTCTCTCTCTCTCTCTCTCTCTCTCTCTCTCTCTCTCTCTGTGTCTGTCTCTGTGTGTGTGTGTCTCTCTCTCTCTCTCTGTCTCTCTCTCTGTGTGTCTCTCTCTGTCTCTTTGTCTGTGTGTGTTCTCCAGTATGCCACCCCCGGCATAAGGCTGCAGTAGTAAAGATGGACGAGGCCTCCCTCACTGTGAACAATGAGCTGGACGCTGAGATGGTCGTGAGCTGGCTGTCAGACCACTGCTATCAGGTAAGACTGGCCTTTACTGCTGTTTCTATCACACACACACACACACACACACACACACACACACACACACACACACACACACACACACAGGCACACTGTTGTCGTCATTGTGCTCCTGGGCTCCAGTGTGTGTACCAGCCCCTGGGTGTAGTGCCAGCGGGCCCTGGACCAGGCTTAACCAGCTCCGTGGACTTCACCGTGGGCACACAGCATGGCATCACCCTGCAGCTCAACAGCAGCCCCGTCAGCCTGGAACTCTGCACGTAAGGAACCACCTATCAACCCTACCACTACTAACTAACCAACTACCACTACTAACTAACCAACTACCACTACTAACTAATCAACTACCACTCCTGGCCCTATGTCCAGACCCTATATAGTGAACTACTTTAGACCAGGGCCCTATTCCCTTTATAGTGAACTACTTTAGACCAGGGCTCTACTAAAGTAGTGCACTATATAGGGAGAAGGATACAGTTTGGGACTCAGACTTTTATTATAGATCTGAAAGTATTGGACCTCAGTGTCTACAGCTGGATTTTGGACTGTGGCGTATAATTCAATTAAATACGATATCTAGGAAGTACATTGTATTTGTACAGAAAGAACACACTCACTGGTAGTAGTTTCCTGTCTCCTCCCCAGGGTTCATTACCACTTTTGGGAGCATGGTAACTACTCTCTGTGGGTCAAGAACCTGAACGACTCCTCAGTGGTCAACTGTTCCATGATCACTGACACAGAAACGGTCAACAGCTACCTGCGTGAGTACTCACTCACTCACTCACTCACTCACTCACTCACTCATGTTTATGCTCTGAAACCATTATCTTGAACAATGAAATGCCTTTCTGTCCTTAAAGCCATCATGGTGGCCTTTCTGTTGTTCACGGGACTGGCTATACTGTCTGCTATTGGAGCTACTGTCATGGGGTAGGTTTGGATTATTTTAGAAAACATAAACACACGTTTCCATTTACTATGTTTGTTTACCGTATGTCATCCCGTTGTCTTGAGCCATTTTGCCTTTTTGTGTGGAGAGATGATCAGAGGCTTCTCCTAATCGATTGGTTATGTCTTGTATGGCACAGGCTGGACGTGGTGAAGAATCTGATGTTCCGATTGGGCAACTCCATGGAAACTGAGAGGCTCATCAACTCAGTGAGTCTCTGTGGTGTTCATTCTCCAGACTTAGTTCTAGAACGGGGGGGTCGCTACAGTTGATCGGAGGGGTCGGGGGGGTCGCTAGAGTTGATCGGGGAGGGGTCGCTAGAGTTGATCGGAGGGGTCGCTAGAGTTGATCGGGGAGGGGTCGCTAGAGTTGATCGGGGAGGGGTCGCTAGAGTTGATCGGGGAGGGGTCGCTAGAGTTGATCGGGGAGGGGTCGCTAGAGTTGATCGGGGAGGGGTCGCTAGAGTTGATCAGAGGGGTCGCTAGAGTTGAGGGGAGTTTTAGTGTTCTTTTGTTGGGTTCGGAGTTATATTTTCTTCTCAACGTGGCTGAACTATGCTCCTAAAGCATCGTTCAATATCCTTGGTCCTGGAGAGCTAATACTATACAGGGTATGCAGGCTTTTGTTCCCGCCCAGCACTAACACCTTTTTGACTTCCTCTCCTCTTTCCTCCTAGGACCTGGGGTTTCCATGCAGGACGGTGGAGACGGCCACAGACACCATCCTCCCCGGCCCCGCCACCCCCAGCCGGAGGCTCCGATCCCTGGACACTTTCAGAGGGCTGTCCCTGGTCATCATGGTGTTTGTGAACTACGGAGGAGGGAGGTACTGGTTCTTCAGACACGAGAGCTGGAACGGTGAGTCCCACCATTCTGAATAGGGAAAATGTTACGTCCACACTTCTGGTGGTTTTTAGCGGGGTCCCGGAGATCCAACAATATGTTCAGGAAAAATTAGACGACTGCGTTGTTAAAATGACAATATTTTTTTCCCCCTCTCTTCACAGGACTCACAGTTGCTGATTTGGTCTTTCCCTGGTAATATCAGTTTTTATATTTTGTATTTAAGGACAAAATCGTATTTTTATTGAGGAAATCTAACTTTGCTCCAGAGGAGGAAACTGTGTGCCTCTAGTGAAGTGTGTCTCTCTCTCTCTGTGTGTCTCTCTCTCTGTGTGTCTCTCTCAGGTTTGTGTTCATCATGGGCACATCTATATCCCTGTCTGTCAGCTCAGCCCTGCGGTGGGGTTTGTCACGTTTCTCTCTGTTCACCAAGGCGGTCTGGAGGAGTGTTCAGCTCTTCCTCATAGGACTCCTCATCATCAACCCCAACTACTGCCAGGGACCACGTCAGTACACACACACACACACACATACACGTACAGACACACACACGTACACACACACGTACACACGTACACACACACACACGTACGTACAGACACACACACGTACACACACACACACACGTACACACACACACACACGTATGTACAGACACACACACGTACACACACACACACACGTATGTACAGACACACACACGTACACACACACACGTACGTACAGACACACACACGTACACACACACACACACTTACGTACAGACACACACACGTGCTCACTCCTTTACAATGTTTCACTCTTCTAAAGTGTGTGTGTGTGTGTGTGTGTGTGTGTGTATACTACAGTATCATGGGACTCCCTGCGTATCCCTGGCGTGCTTCAGCGTCTGGCCTTCTCCTATCTAGTGGTGGTCTCTCTGGACCTCTGTGTGGCCTGGAACAGCCTGGACAACCTTCCTGTGGTCAGTCTCAGAATACATCTCATTATATACTCATAGAATGAACCGGACCTCTGTAAATAAACTGTTATTATACTGTTATAACACACGTCACCATGTTATAACCATGTTATAACCATGGTTGGATCTGTGTGTGGTCAGAAACCGCCTGGACAACCTACCCATGGTCAGACCAGCCTTATGACCCCGTGGTCAGACCAGCCTTATGACCCCGTGGTCAGACCAGCCTTATGACCCCGTGGTCAGACCAGCCTTATGACCCCGTGGTCAGACCAGCCTTATGACCCCGTGGTCAGACCAGCCTTATAACCCCGTGGTCAGACCAGCCTTATAACCGTGTCCCCGTGGTCAGACCAGCCTTATAACCCCGTGGTCAGACCAGCCTTCCATTTCACTTGGTGTTAATGTTGAGCTGTCTGCTGGTCGGTGTTGTTTCCATAGTGACCAAAAATGCTTGTTTTGTTTTGGTGTTGTTGTTTTGTTTTTTTACCCAGGATGCTTGGTGGTACCCTGCTCGTGAGTTCCTGCTCTACTGGCCAGCCTGGCTGTGTGTGGTCGTCTTGGAAACCGCGTGGCTCTGTCTCACCTTCCTGCTCCCTGTTCCTGACTGCCCAAGGTGAGTTCAGAGGGAAGACTATGGCCGTGAACACATTGAGACAACACAGATTCAGTGGGAGTCGTCTGTCGCAGGATGAATGACAACTGGAAGGTTGTTATTGTTCAGAGTAAATAACTCACGGACACTAGATAAGCTTTAACCAGATTTAATTCTCCCCAAATTACAGCTGTAATTCAGACAACCCAACATTTCCCACATCACAGATATTTATATCCCACCTAAGACACTCCTCCTCCTCTCCAATCCTTACATTTTATGGTTCTACAGGAAGAGAGAAACAGGATTCCAAACCCTTATTAGTTACTCTCTTAATGCATCTCTAGGGGCGCTATTTCATTTTTGGATAAAAAACGTTCCCGTTTTAAGCGCGATATTTTGTCACGAAAAGATGCTCGACTATGCATATTCTTGACAGTTTTGGAAAGAAAACACTGAAGTTTCAGAATCTGCAATGATTTTGTCTGTAAGTGCCCCAGAACTCATTCTACAGGCGAAACCAAGATGATACGTCAAACAGGAAATGAGCAGAATTTCTGAAGCTCTGTTTTCTAATGTCTCCTTATATGGTTGTGAATGCGACAGGAATAAGCTTAGACCTTCTGCCGTTTCCCCAAGATGTCGGCAGCATTGTGACGTATTTGTAGGCATATCATTGGAAGATTGGCCATAAGAGACTACATTTTCCAGGGGTCCGCCCGGTGTCCTTTGTCTAAATTTGTGCGTAATCTTCAGGTGCGGGCATTTTCTCCTGGGATTCAGGAGAGAAAGCACACTTCCACGAACGATATATCATCGAAGAGATATGTGAAAAACACCTTGAGGATTGATTCTAAACAACGTTTGCCATGTTTTCAGTCGATATTATGGAGTTAATTTGGAAAAAAGTTCGCGTTTTGAGGACTGAATTTTCGGGTTTTTTTGGTAGCCAAATGTGATGTACAAAACGGAGCTATTTCTAATACACAAAGAATCTTTTTGGAAGAACTGAGCATCTGCTATCAAACTGAGAGTCTCCTCATTGAAAACATCAGAAGTTCTTCAAAGGTAAATGATTTTATTTGAAGGCTTTTATGTTTTTGTTGAAATGTTGCGTGCTGGATGCTAACGCTAATGCTAACGCTAAATGCTACGCTAGCTAGCTACTTTTACACAAATGATTGTTTTCCTATGGTTGAGAAGCATATTTTGAAAATCTGAGATGACAGTGTTGTTTACAAAAGGCTAAGCTTGAGAGATGGCATATTTATTTCATTTCATTTGCGATTTTCATGAATAGTTAACGTTGCGTTATGGTAATGAGCTTGAGTCTGTATTCACGATCCCGGATCCGGGATGGGGAGATCAGAAAGGGTATCTGTCCTCACCTCCTGACCTCAACCCCTCCTTCATCTAATCCACAGATGTCCGTCCGTCTGTCTCACTGGTATCAACACGGTGCTCTGCTCCCATCCCGCCCAACACATTCCACAGCCATCTGTCTTTCTACAGAGAACCATTCACTTCTGACATAAAACCCACTCTCTTTCACTCCTAATATTCCATGCTTCTTCTCTATCAATATCGAATCGAATCAATATCGAATCAATATCGAATCAATATCGAATTAATATCGAATCGAATCGAATCAATATCGAATCAATATCGAATTAATATCGAATCGAATCAATATCGAATTAATATCGAATCGAATCAATATCGAATCGAATCAATATCGAATCGAATCAATATCGAATCAATATCGTATCGAATCAATATCGAATCGAATCAATATCAAATCGAATCAATATCGAATCGATATTGAATCAATATCGTATCGAATCAATATCGAATCAATATCGAATCGAATCAATATCGAATCGAATTAATATCGAATCCAACACAACGGAGATGATTTTCCAGTATTTACATACGCCTCGTCTGACAGGTAGTTGCCGTGAGTTGTACTGTTGACGGACAATGATATAGTTCATATATGATTTAATCCATGTCCATGAGTCTTAGGGTGGCCGGAGGTGATCGGAAGTAGGAGATAAATCCTCCACTAACCATCATCTTCTCTCTCTCCTTAGTGGTTATTTGGGCCCGGGTGGTATTGGGGACATGGGCCAGTACCCAAACTGCACTGGGGGAGCAGCTGGATATGTAGACCGTTGGCTACTGGGAGAGAACCACATCTACCAAACCCCTTCCTCACGGGTGAGTGAAACGCCGACTTGTTTCAGGCAACAAAGATTAAAAAAAAACATTTTCTGCAGGTGGGTGGTTTCTCTCGTAACGTGGCGCGTTCATTTTTCAGGTGATCTACAAGTCTCACCTGCCCTTTGACCCAGAGGGAGTCCTTGGCAGCATCAACTCTGTCCTCATGGCTTTCCTGGGACTACAGGTCACTGCAATTATCATTCACTATCTCGCTCTGTCAGCTGTCTCTCTTGTCTCTTTCTTTTGCTGTCTGTCTGTCTGTCTCAACACTCCTTCTCTGCATCCAAACTAATCTGTCTGTCTGTCTGTCTGTCTCTGTCTGTCTCAACACTCCTTCTCTGCATCCAAACTAGTCTGTCTGTCTGTCTGTCTCAACACTCCTTCTCTGCATCCAAACTAATCTGTCTATCTGTTTCTGTCTATCTGTTTCTGTCTCTCTGTTTCTGTCTCTCTGTTTCTGTCTCTCTGTTTCTGTCTCTCTGTTTCTGTCTGTCTGTCTGTCTGTCTCAACACTCCTTCTCTGCATCCAAACTAATCTGTGTTTCTCTCACACATTCCTTCCCTTGTTCCTTCTCTGCATCCAAACTAATCTGTGTTTCTCTCACACATTCCTTCCCTTGTTCCTTCTCTTTCCAGTGGTTCTGTTTCTACACTACCAGACCGATGTGTGGAGTTGCAGACGTGGAGTTGCATGTTTCAGCCTAACTGAATGGATCCGTCTAATGTAATAAATGGGATTAACTTTGAGGGTCCATTTTTTTTGTCCCTGATATCTGAATCCAGGCAGGAAAGATTCTCCTCCACTACAAGGATCAGCATTCCAGTATAATGGCCCGGTTCCTCATATGGAGCCTGGTTCTGGTGAGACGACCACGTTGCTGTTTGTCATTACTGTATTAGCTGTTTGGTATATAGCCTTGGTCTGTCGCGTAAGCCTTGGTCTGTCGGGCAGCCTTGGTCTGTCGCGCAGCCTTGGTCTGTCGGGCAGCCTTGGTCTGTCGCGCAGCCTTGCTAAATAGCCTTGGTCTATCACACAGCCTTGGTCTGATGCGTAAGCCTTGGTACAGCCTTGGTCTGTCGGGCAGCCTTGGTACAGCCTTGGTCTGTCGCGCAGCCTTGGTACAGCCTTGGTCTATCGGACAGCCTTGGTACAGCCTTGGTCTATCACGCAGCCTTGGTACAGCCTTGGTCTATCACACAGCCTTGGTACAGCCTCGGTCTGTCGGGCAGCCTTGGTATATTGCATCTTTTATCAGACTAAACCTCTCTATATGTCTCCATATGGCAACACTGAGACATAGTAACATAGTATTTCCGTCCTCACCGTGCCTGTATGTTCCCGGTCAGCGTGATGATGTATCTAAATGTTTATCTCTCCAGGGAATCATATCAGCCGTTCTGACCAAATGTTCACTAAATGAAGGCTTCATCCCCATCAACAAGAATCTATGGTAAGGAGACCAGACCTCTTATAATGCAGTTTAACACTCTCAGGGCCAGTTTCCTGGACACTGATTTAAATCTAGTCCTGGACTAAAGAGCACTTTGAATGAAGACTTTTCATTGAGCATGTTTCTTGGTCCAGGACTAGTTTTAGGCTAATCTGTGTGCGGGAAACTGGCCCTTGATATTTCCTAGTAGGGCTGAGACAATACTCTTTAGTGTCGTGGCAAGAAAACAGAAAACAAAGCTGATTTACCTTCTTTAGGAAAACAGCCCTGATGTTGGGAAAACAGCCCTGATGTTGGAAAAACAGCCCTGATGTTAGAAACAAACATTGTTGTTGGAAAACAGCCCTGATGTTGGAAAACAGCCCTGATGTTGGAAACAAACATGATGTTGTTGGAAAACAGCCCTGATGTTGGAAACAAACATTATGTTGTTGGAAAACAGCCCTGATGTTGGAAAACAGCCCTGATGTTGGAAAACAGCCCTGATGTTGGAAACAAACATCATTATGTTGGAAAACAGCCCTGATGTTGGAAAACAGCCCTGATGTTGGAAACAAACATCATTATGGTGGAAAACAGCCCTGATGTTGGAAAACAGCCCTGATGTTGGAAACAAACATCATTATGGTGGAAAACAGCCCTGATGTTGGAAAACAGCCCTGATGTTGGAAACAAACATCATTATGGTGGAAAACTGCCCTGATGTTGGAAACAAACATCATTATGTTGGAAAACAGCCCTAATGTTGGAAAACAGCCCTGATGTTGGAAAACAGCCCTGATGTTGGAAACAAACATCATTATGGTGGAAAACTGCCCTGATGTTGGAAAACAGCCCTGATGTTGGAAAACAGCCCTAATGTTGGAAAACAGCCCTGATGTTGGAAAACAGCCCTGATGTTGGAAACAAACATCATTATGGTGGAAAACTGCCCTGATGTTGGAAAACAGCCCTAATGTTGGAAAACAGCCCTGATGTTGGAAAACAGCCCTGATGATGGAAAACAGCCCTGATGTTGGAAAACAGCCCTGATGTTGGAAAACAGCCCTGATGTTGGAAAACAGCCCTGATGTTGGAAAACAGCCCTGATGTTGGAAAACAGCCCTAATGTTGGAAAACAGCCCTGATGGTGGAAAACAGCCCTGATGTTGAAAACAAACATCATTATGTTGGAAAACAGCCCTGATGTTGGAAACAAACATCATTATGTTGGAAAACAGCCCTGATGTTGGAAACAAACGTCATTATGTTGGGAAACAGCCCTGATGTTGGGAAACAGCCCTGATGTTGGAAAACAGCCCTGATGTTGGAAACAAACATTATGTTGTTGGAAAACAGCCCTGATGTTGGAAAACAGCCCTGATGTTGGAAAACAGCCCTGATGTTGGAAAACAGCCCTGATGTTGGAAACAAACATCATTATGTTGGAAAACAGCCCTGATGTTGGAAAACAGCCCTGACGTTGGAAACAAACATCATTATGTTGGAAAACAGCCCTGATGTTGGAAAACAGCCCTGATGTTGGAAACAAACATCATTATGGTGGAAAACAGCCCTGATGTTGGAAAACAGCCCTGATGTTGGAAACAAACATCATTATGTTGGAAAACAGCCCTGATGTTGGAAACAAACATCATTATGTTGGAAAACAGCCCTGATGTTGGAAAACAGCCCTGATGTTGGAAAACAGCCCTGATGTTGGAAAACAGCCCTGATGTTGGAAAACAGCCCTGATGTTGGGAAACAGCCCTGATGTTGGGAAACAGCCCTGATGTTGGGAAACAGCCCTGATGTTGGAAAACAGCCTTGATGTTGGAAAACAGCCTTGATGTTGGAAAACAGCCCTGATGTTGGAAACAAACAGCCCTGATGTTGGAAACAAACAGCCCTGATGTTGGAAACAAACAGCCCTGATGTTGGAAACAAACAGCCCTGATGTTGGAAACAAACAGCCCTGATGTTGGGAAACGGCCCTGATGTTGGGAAACGGCCCTGATGTTGGAACACAAAACATCATTATGTCATCCGGAATCACATTGTATTTGTTCTCCAAGCTACAGCACCCCATATTTTACATCCGGCAGGTTTTTAAAGCACCAAACAGTTTTAGCTTTGTGTTTTTTTTATTTTAGTTACCATGGCGATACTGGAATCATCCGTGTTAATGGTGTGGAATAACCGACCTCTGAGTTGTCTGTCAGGTCTCTCTCCTACGTGACCACCCTGGCGTGTTTTGCCTTGCTGCTCCTGGTGTTGATCTACTACACAGTAGATGTGAAGAGGTGGTGGTCTGGGGCGCCCTTCTACTACCCCGGTGAGAACTAGTTCTGTGTCAGCACCTCTGCTTTGTAATTTAAAAAATATATATATATATATATTTATTTCAATCTGCTTATATAGAAATGTAACGCGTAGATCTGACAACGATCCCTATTCTGCGTGACGGGAGAATCACGTCTGTTCTAAACTATACATTTCTATCTTTAAAAAATGTTTATGTAACTCCCTGAACAATCCCTCTGACCCCTGTGCTCGAATCCTGACTTTTGACCCCTTGTGCTCTAATCCTGACCTTTGACCCCTTGTGCTCTAATCCTGACCTTTGACCCCTTGTGCTCTAATCCTGACCTTTGACCCCTTGTGCTCTAATCCTGACCTTTGACCCCTGTGCTCTAATCCTGACCTTTGACCCCTGTGCTCTAATCCTGACCTTTGACCCCCCAGGTATGAACTCCATCCTGGTGTACGTGGGCCACGAGGTCCTGGAGGAGTACTTCCCGTTCCGCTGGCGCATGACGGACAGCCAATCCCACGCAGAGCACCTGACCCAGAACCTATTGGCCACTTCCTGCTGGGTCCTCATCTCCTTCCTGCTGTACAGGAAGAACATCTTCTGGAAGATCTAGAGGGCCAGGATGCGTTTCAAATAGTCTTTCTTCAAGTCCTCTAAAGATTTAGGGGGAAGGTCTGAATTGGCCGGGCTGCGTCTCATAAGTATTTTCTCAAGTCTTTCTGAAGGATCTACTCTCCTCAATTCCTTGTGTCCTTTAACCAACGATCCACTCACTGGGAGATGTCGAGCTGGGCCGTATCTCAATAGTCTCCTCAATTCCTTGTGTCCTTTAACCAACGATCCACTCACTGGGAGATGTCGAGCTGGGCCGTATCTCAATAGTCTCCTCAATTCCTTGTGTCCTTTAACCAACGATCCACTCACTGGGAGATGTCGAGCAGGGCCGTATCTCAATAGTCTCCTCAATTCCTTGTGTCCTTTAACCAACGATCCACTGGGAGATGTCGAGCTGGGCCGTATCTCAATAGTCACCTCAATTCCTTGTGTCCTTTAACCAACGATCCACTCACTGGGAGATGTCGAGCTGGGCCGTATCTCAATAGTCTCCTCAATTCCTTGTGTCCTTTAACCAACGATCCACTCCTTGTGTCCTTTAATAGTCACAATTCCTTGTGTCCTTTAATCAACGATCCACTCACTGGGAGATGTCGAGCTGGGCCGTATCTCAAGTCTCCTCAACTCCTTGTGTCTTTTGAAGATCTTTTGTCTGGGTTGCATTTCACTTGTCTTTCATCAATTCCTTGTATCCTTTCTCCAGCTTCCTTTTAAAAAAAAGGGAATAGTGTAAAGCGTTTCCTCTCCTTGTTTCCTTTCCTCGTGTGCTCTCCTTGCATGACGCTGATGTTTTTGAGAAGGGAACATAATCACTCAGGAAAAGGCTGGTCTGGGATTGTATACAAGAGACACGGAAACTCTAGAAAGCATGATTACCATTTTTCTGCTCATCAAATCAAATGTCATTAGTCCCATGCTCCGAATACAACAGGCGTGGACCTTACCGTGAAATGCTGAATACAACAGGCGTGGTGGACCTTACCGTGAAATGCTGAATACAACAGGCGTGGTGGACCTTACCGTGAAATGCTGAATACAACAGGCGTGGGTGGACCTTACCGTGAAATGCCGAATACAACAGGCGTGGTGGACCTTACCGTGAAATGCCGAATACAACAGGCGTGGTGGACCTTACCGTGAAATGCCGAATACAACAGGCGTGGTGGACCTTACCGTGAAATGCTGAATACAACAGGCGTGGTGGACCTTACCGTGAAATGCTGAATACAACAGGCGTGGTGGACCTTACCGTGAAATGCCAACAGGCGTGGTGGACCTTACCGTGAAATGCCGAATACAACAGGCGTGGTGGACCTTACCGTGAAATGCCGAATACAACAGGCGTGGTGGAATGAAATGCCGAATACAACAGGCGTGGTGGACCTTACCGTGAAATGCTGAATACAACAGCCGTGGTGGACCTTACCGTGAAATGCTGAATACAACAGGCGTGGTGGACCTTACCGTGAAATGCTGAATACAACAGAATAAATGCCGAATACAGGCGTGGTGGACCTTACCGTGAAATGCCGAATACAACAGGCGTGGTGGACCTTACCGTGAAATGCCGAATACAACAGGCGTGGTGGACCTTACCGTGAAATGCTGAATACAACAGGCGTGGTGGAACCGTGAAATGCTGAATACAACAGGCGTGGTGGACCTTACCGTGACCGAATACAACAGGCGTGGTGGACCTTAAAATGCCGAATACAACAGGCGTGGTGGACCTTACCGTGAAATGCCGAATACAACAGGCGTGGTGGACCTTACCGTGAAATGCCGAATACAACAGGCGTGGTGGACCTTACCGTGAAATGCTGAATACAACAGGCGTGGTGGACCTTACCGTGAAATGCCGAATTGGTGGACCTTACCGTGAAATGAAACAATACAGTTCTTGAGTTAATGGAAACAATGCTACAGGCTCTGGTCTACGCTACACTGTAACTACGGACACACAGGTCAGAGGTCAGAATGGAGTGTACAGCCAAACCGGTATGGAATAGTGTACCATGGATAATACCAATGTGTTGATTGTCGTTTGTGCGAGTACGAGCACCTGTTAGTTCTCTTGGGACTGAAACTACCAATGCCAGACAGTTGAAATAACTTGTACTAATTAATGACAGTCTTTTTGTGTTTATTTTTATTGCCAAAGTCATCGAGGAAATGAATGACGGCTGAACCAACCCGCAAACCTATCTATGTGTACATTTCATGGGTCATTCCACAAATTCAGTGCCTTTTTCAGAAGTGTAAAAAAAAAAAAAAAAAAAAAAAAGTTTGATTTCACCTCATTTTAATATTCTGTCATAAAGAGCACATATTCAACATCATCACATGTTTTCCCCATCTCAAGAGTACTACAGTAGGTGCCTATTCAATGCCAACTAAAATAACCGGGTTGATGATCATCGTAAATCTGCCGTAAATCCCATTTGTGACGGGAGAAGGAAAGCTTGTGTGCAACAGGGAGTGGCAATTTTAAATGCAAGAATCACCCCAAAAAATGTTTAATTGTTAAAACATTTCTAGCCTGTATTGTCTATGGGTAACAGGGTTGACTTGTAATGCTCGACACGCTCAGTTTTCCACCACAAAACGCCAGAAAATGGCCATAAAAACTAAAACCAGCTCACCTGCTTTTACATGATTTGCCTATTAGATGTTCAATGTCTCTTTTTGAAAAGAAAATATATTTAAAAATGAATAATTTTGCCCTATTAAAATGAGACTTCAGTTCACGTAACAGGGGTTGACTTTAAAATGAGGGACAGTTCATTTAATCCCTAAATAATCTTTAGAAAATGACTTTTGTCATAATAACAAAAATAACTAGGGCTTTACAATGATGGTGAAAACTTGGGAGACATTTTTGGGGGGTTTTAAGACGGTTGAAATCTTCCTAGAAGAAGTCGCAGTGGGTGCAAAGGGGGGGTCGTGTCAAAATGCTGAATTATGTCACTTTAACAAGTCTTTATTCATGTAAAAAAAAGTGTAATATTGTAGAAATAACTCACCAGCTGTCAAAATCAGAAGGTGGAGGCGGGGCACCACACATTTAGTTTGTTTTGCCCCCCCAAAAAATCTAAATGATTGAATTTTCCATGTGGTCTATATTAAAAGGGAGCTTCATTTAATATAACAGGCTTTTTCTAAAAAAAAATTCTACTTAAAATATAAAAGGGATGCAAAAGGACCTTATTTCGTGGAATGACCCTCCATACAAGCATTGTGTCAAAAACTCTACAGAAGAAAAAAACAAGTTTATGTCCCAAATAGCACCTTATTCCCTTTTTTTATAGTGCACTACTTTTAACCAGAGCCACGTGGGTCCTGGTCAGAAAGGAGTGCACTACAAAGGGTACCATTTTAGGATGTAATTTAGGACTTTCTTTTAGGTAATTGTACTGTATGATATGTAAATGAGCACAAAGAATGGCAGGGCACAACTATTCATGCAACACTGATTGATTGATTGATTTATACCAAATTCAGACAACTGTAAACTTCTGTTACTGAATCCTTCGCCCAAGTACTAGTATTTGTGTTTTTAACGGTGTGGTTAATGAATTAAACTGTAAAAAATGAACATATATATTGACCTAAGCTCATGCAAATAATGTGATATGTGTACATTTCATCATTGTGAATAAATTGTATCGGTATCTTTTAAATGCGACCAAAGACGACTAGCAGTGCTATTTAATACAGTACAAACAAACAAACAAACAAAAACAAACAAAAACATATGAAATAAATAGGAAAATGTATTCACTCACTGTTGTTATTCACTCAGGGTAAGACCCACTGGGCATACACTGGTTGAATCAATGTTGTCATTTCAATTAAATTACTTTGAACCAACGGGCAATAGACTGTCTGTGCTCAGTGGGGAGCGTCTGCTGAATGACTCAAATGTAAATTTGGCTTGTGCCAAATGGCTCCCTATGTAGTGCACTACTTTAGACCAGAGCCCTATAGAACCCTATTCCCTATGTAGTGCACTACTTTAGACCAGAGCCCTATAGAACCCTATTCCCTATGTAGTGCACTACTTTAGACCAGAGGCCTATAGAACCCTATTCCCTATGTAGTGCACTACTTTAGACCAGAGCCCTATAGAACCCTATTCCCTATGTAGTGCACTACTTTAGACTGGTATAGAACCCTATTCCCTATGTAGTGCACTACTGTATAGAACCCTATTCCCTATGTAGTGCACTACTTTAGGGTATAGACCCTATTCCCTATGCAGTGTACTACTGGAGCCCTATAGAACCCTATTCCCTAATGCACTACTTTAGTATACCCTATTCCCTATGCAGTGCACTTTTAGACCAGAGCCCTATAGAACCCTATTCCCTATGTAGTGCACTACTTTAGACCAAGCCCTATATATTCCCTATAGGCGTTGAATTATACTGTCTGTGCTCATGCAGTGCACTACTTTAGACCAGAGCGTCTATGTAGTGCAATTTAGACTATAGAACATTCCCTAATGGAAATACAGCTTGTGTGCACAAATGGCACCCTATTCCCTATGTAGTGTACTACTTTAGACCAGAGCCCTATTGGTCCTGGTCAGAAGTAACAGGCTACTCTATATAGTGAATAAAGCCCTATTGGTTCTGGTCAGAAGTAGCAGGCTACTCTATATAGTGAATAAAGCCCTATTGGTCCTGGTCAGAAGTAGCAGGTTACTCTATATAGTGAATAAAGCCCTATTAGTCCTGATCAGAAGTAGCAGGCTACTCTATATAGTGAATAAAGCCCTATTGGTCCTGGTCAGAAGTAACAGGTTACTCTATATAGTGAATAAAGCCCTATTGGTCCTGTTCAGAAGTAGCAGGCTACTCTATATAGTGAATAAAGCCCTATTGGTCCTGGTCAGAAGTAGCAGGCTACTCTATATAGTGAATAAAGCCCTATTGGTCCTGATCAGAAGTAGCAGGCTACTCTATATAGTGAATAAAGCCCTATTGGTCCTGATCAGAAGTAGCAGGCTACTCTATATAGTGAATAAAGCCCTATTGGTCCTGGTCAGAAGTAGCAGGCTACTCTATATAGTGAATAAAGCCCTATTGATTGGTCCTGGTCAGAAGTAGCAGGCTACTCTATATAGTGAGTAAAGCCCTATTGGTCCTGGTCAGAAGTAGCAGGCTACTCTATATAGTGAATAAAGCCCTATTGGTCCTGATCAGAAGTAGCAGGCTACTCTATATAGTGAATAAAGCCCTATTGGTCCTGATCAGAAGTAGCAGGCTACTCTATATAGTGAATAAAGCCCTATTGGTCCTGATCAGAAGTAGCAGGCTACACTATATAGTGAATAAAGCCCTATTGGTCCTGATCAGAAGTAGCCGGTTACTCTATATAGTGAATAAAGCCCTATTGGTCCTGATCAGAAGTAGCAGGTTACTCTATATAGTGAATAAAGCCCTATTGGTCCTGGTCAGAAGTAGCAGGCTACTCTATATAGTGAATAAAGCCCTATTGGTCCTGATCAGAAGTAGCAGGTTACTCTATATAGTAAATAAAGCCCTTTTGGTTCTGGTCAGAAGTAGCAGGCTACTCTATATAGTGAATAAAGCCCTATTGGTCCTGATCAGAAGTAGCAGGCTACTCTATATAGTGAATAAAGCCCTATTGGTTCTGGTAAGAAGTAGCAGGTTACTCTATATAGTGAATAAAGCCCTATTGGTTCTGGTAAGAAGTAGCAGGCTACACTATATAGTAAATAAAGCCCTATTGGTCCTGATCAGAAGTAGCAGGCTACACTATATAGTGAATAAAGCCCTATTGGTTCTGGTCAGAAGTAGCAGGCTACTCTATATAGTGAATAAAGCCCTATTGGTCCTGGTCAGAAGTAGCAGGCTACTCTATATAGTGAATAAAGCCCTATTGGTCCTGATCAGAAGTAGCAGGCTACTCTATATAGTGAATAAAGCCCTATTGGTCCTGATCAGAAGTAGCAGGCTACTCTATATAGTGAATAAAGCCCTATTGGTCCTGATCAGAAGTAGCAGGTTACACTATATAGTGAATAAAGCCCTATTGGTCCTGGTCAGAAGTAGCAGGCTACTCTATATAGTGAATAAAGCCCTATTGGTCCTGGTCAGAAGTAGCAGGCTACTCTATATAGTGAATAAAGCCCTATTGGTCCTGGTCAGAAGTAGCAGGCTACTCTATATAGTGAATAAAGCCCTATTGGTCCTGGTCAGAAGTAGCAGGCTACTCTATATAGTGAATAAAGCCCTATTGGTTCTGGTCAGAAGTAGCAGGCTACTCTATATAGTAAATAAAGCCCTATTGGTCCTGGTCAGAAGTAGCAGGCTACACTATATAGTGAATAAAGCCCTATTGGTCCTGGTCAGAAGTAGCAGGCTACACTATATAGTGAATAAAGCCCTATTGGTCCTGATCAGAAGTAGCAGGCTACACTATATAGTGAATAAAGCCCTATTGGTCCTGGTTAGAAGTAGCAGGTTACTCTATATAGTGAATAAAGCCCTATTGGTCCTGGTCAGAAGTAGCAGGTTACTCTATATATTTGTTATTGTTTTAGACGTTTGAATATCCCATGTGATTCCATTAAATTATTTTATTTTAATAAAATATAATCTATTACATGTTATCTTTTTGCGGATAGTCCTTGTGCCGTTTTGTTCTTACTTTACAACGTCGTTTCCATCAACGTGTGACAAAAGCCGTTGTTTAGTTGAATCGGGTGTGTTTGTGCTGGGCTGGAACCAAAATGTGCACACCCAGTGAGATGTATTGAGACGCACTGAGTTTCTATGTTATATGTGTGCCATCTGGTGAACGCAATTAATAAAATAATATTAATCTAGTTGGCTTAATTTGAAATGAGGTATAGTTTTAACAGTGAGTTGTTTTTTTGTCATCTAGCAAATTGTATTCACGGCTCACGGGGTTAACTAGCTCTGTGCACTCCAATCCCCTTTCACTGGTAAATGCAAACCAATATCATCTTCACTTTGTGAATAACATTTTAATCTACAGTTTAGGCTACAATTATGCTGTGAGGTGTAACTTCACTCCTAAAGCAACCACTCTACTGTAGTTTATGGTTTATAAAAGCGTGGGAATCGAGTTACAGTTTCACCTGGTGGGAGAGAAAAAAAACGAGCATAATCTCGCGATAGATCGAGTCCAACCCCATTCTTGTCTATTGTGAGAGTTTTTCTATTCTCGCGCGACTTCGCAACTTTCCCACGGCTGTTGTGGCGTCTGCCCTCTGTCCGCCTCTCCTCTCCCTTTTTTTTTCTCTTCTACTCTCGTTTATATCTGTTCCCGTCGGGGTTCTTCTGTTCGTTGTGTTTGTCCCAGCGGCGGTGGGAATGGATTTGAGATCTCGCGATTGTTGGGACTTTAGAAGTTCCAGTGGAAAATGGCGCCCGTTGTGACGGGGTAAGTGTTGAAATTCAGAGCAACAAAAAAATAAAAAATATGAAGGAAAGAACCGTTTAAAAAGTTCATTTTCTTTTGTTTTTGGGTAACTTGAGTTTCCTAACCACGTTGTTACACTCGTTTTTGTTTACCAGATAGCTTTGAAAGTGCTTTATTAAATTGGCGTCGCGCACTTATTGCTACTTTTGTGTCAATGTTAGTGCAACGTTAGCTAGCCACAACGAAAAGCTAGCCAACTAACTACCTCTTTTTATCCGCCAGTAATAATATACCTAACTATTTTATTTATTTTAGCTACATTTTATATCCAGATCACCTAGCCATTATGTATTTGCTGAGTTCAATTAAACAATGTTTTTATATTTGTTCAATGTTGCCTATTTCATTTTTACTAATCATGTAAAGTAGCAAAGACAGTATATTAGTCGCATTTGTCCGACAAAAAACGGGCAACAAAGTTTGTTTTTAACTTCACTGATTTGAATCGTTCACTTGCCACCTGCAGCATAATTCAAATATACTGTTTAGTATAATGTTTTTTTTCATGGTAACACTCACCTGTTAATAGTCATGATGTTTTCAGATTGCTAGAATTGTGACAACTTTATAATTTAACTTTATCTAGTATAATGTGGAGCTGATAGAAAAGTACCTTGTTTTGTTTTCTTAAACAGGAAGTTTGGTGAGCAAGCTCCACCGCAGCGCCTGACGAGGTAAGGGAAACGTTCCCACCACATGTTTCATAACTCGTCAGTCTCATTTAAACGTGAGAAACGTCTAGCTTCCACCTCCACAGCGTTTGTATTACTAAGGTGTAGAACCACTTATCCACATTCATTTCTTCCACTTTGCCATAAGATTTATTTTACACCCGTTTCTATATACACACCATTCATACTGCAACTCAAGTGTCTAAGAGCATTTATTTATTTTATTTAACCAGGCCAGTCAGTTAAGAATAAATTCTTATTTACAATGACGGCCTACCGGGGATAACTGCCTTGTTCAGGGGGCAGAACCACGGATCTTTTTACCTTGTCAGCTCGGGGATTCGATCTAGCAACCTTTCGGTTACCTGCCCAACGCTCTAACCACCAGGCTACCTGCCTCCCCAAATTCACCGTTGTATTTGACCGATGGCGTATACACCCTTGTTATTTCACCCAGTTCTATGTATCTTTGCATAGTTGTGATATTACCTTGAATAAGCTTTGTCTGAACGCTTATTATATATATTTTTTATTTAAATGTAACCTTTAATTAACATTTTGCTCTATGTGCCTCTATGTGGCTCTGTACCCCGGTGCATCTATGTAGCTCTGTACCCTGGTTCCTCTGTGTAGCGCTGTACCCCGGTGCCTCTATGTAGCTCTGTACCCTGGTTCCTCTGTGTAGCGCTGTACCCCGGTGCCTCTATGTAGCGCTGTACCCCGGTGCCTCTATGTAGCGCTGTACCCCGGTGCCTCTATATAGCGCTGTACCCCGGTGCATCTATGTAGCGCTGTACCCCGGTGCCTCTGTAGCGCTGTACCCCGGTGCCTCTATATAGCGCTGTACCCCGGTGCCTCTATGTGGATCTGTACCCTGGTGCATCTATGTAGCGCTGTACCCCGGTGCCTCTATATAGCGCTGTACCCTGGTGCATCTATGTAGCGCTGTACCCCGGTGCCTCTATATAGCGCTGTACCCCGGTGCCTCTATGTGGATCTGTACCCTGGTGCATCTATGTAGCGCTGTACCCCGGTGCCTCTATATAGCGCTGTACCCCGGTGCCTCTATGTGGATCTGTACCCTGGTGCCTCTATGTGGATCTGTACCCCGGTGCCTCTATATAGCGCTGTACCCCGGTGCCTCTATATAGCGCTGTACCCCGGTGCCTCTATGTGGATCTGTACCCTGGTGCCTCTATGTGGATCTGTACCCCGGTGCCTCTATGTGGATCTGTACCCCGGTGCATCTATGTAGCGCTGTACCCCAGTGCCTCTATGTGGATCTGTGCCTCTGTGTGGCTCTGTACCCCGGTGCCTCTGTGTGGCTCTGTACCCCAGTGCCTCTGTGTGGCTCTGTACCCCGGTGCCTCTGTGTGGCTCTGTACCCCGGTGCCTCTGTGTGGCTCTGTACCCCGGTGCCTCTGTGTGGCTCTGTACCCCGGTGCCTCTATGTAGCTCTGTACCCCGGTGCATCTCTGTGACGCTGTCGACAGAACATTGTTGTTTGATTATGTTCAATAAATGTTGTCTGAACGTTGTGTTTTTCCCCCTATAGAGAGGCCATGAGAAACTACCTGAAGGAGAGGGGAGACCAGACCTTACTCATACTACACGCTAAAGTGGCACAGAAGTCTTACGGCAACGAGAAGAGGTCTGTATGAGCGAGAGAACGGGATTCATGGTATCTCTGTGTGAGAGTGAGAACGGGATTCATGGTGTCTCTGTGTGAGAGAGAGAACGGGAATCATGGTGTCTCTGTGTGAGAGAGAGAACGGTATTCATGGTGTCTCTGTGTGAGAGAGAGAACGGTATTCATGGTGTCTCTGTGTGAGAGAGAGAACGGTATTCATGGTGTCTCTGTGAGAGAGAGAGAACGGGATTCATGGTGTCTCTGTGTGAGAGAGAACGGGAATCATGGTGTCTCTGTGTGAGAGAGAGAATGGTATTCATGGTGTCTCTGTGTGAGAGAGAGAACGGTATTCATGGTGTCTCTGTGAGAGAGAGAGAACGGGATTCATGGTGTCTCTGTGTGAGAGAGAACGGGAATCATGGTGTCTCTGTGTGAGAGAGAGAATGGTATTCATGGTGTCTCTGTGTGAGAGAGAGAACGGTATTCATGGTGTCTCTGTGTGAGAGAGAGAACGGTATTCATGGTGTCTCTGTGTGAGAGAGAGAACGGTATTCATGGTGTCTCTGTGTGAGAGAGAGAACGGTATTCATGGTGTCTCTGTGTGAGAGAGAGAACGGTATTCATGGTGTCTCTGTGTGAGAGAGAGAACGGTATTCATGGTGTCTCTGTGTGAGAGAGAGAACGGTATTCATGGTGTCTCTGTGTGAGAGAGAGAACGGTATTCATGGTGTCTCTGTGTGAGAGAGAGAACGGTATTCATGGTGTCTCTGTGTGAGAGAGAGAACGGTATTCATGGTGTCTCTGTGTGAGAGAGAGAACGGTATTCATGGTGTCTCTGTGTGAGAGAGAGAACGGTATTCATGGTGTCTCTGTGTGAGAGAGAGAACGGTATTCATGGTGTCTCTGTGTGAGAGAGAGAACGGTATTCATGGTGTCTCTGTGTGAGAGAGAGAACGGTATTCATGGTGTCTCTGTGTGAGAGAGAGAACGGTATTCATGGTGTCTCTGTGTGAGAGAGAGAACGGTATTCATGGTGTCTCTGTGTGAGAGAGAGAACGGT
This sequence comes from Oncorhynchus clarkii lewisi, assembly GCF_045791955.1. Classification (NCBI taxonomy): domain Eukaryota; kingdom Metazoa; phylum Chordata; class Actinopteri; order Salmoniformes; family Salmonidae; genus Oncorhynchus; species Oncorhynchus clarkii. Next base: position 213,887 of record NW_027261135.1, on the reverse strand, counting down.
ATTCATGGTGTCTCTGTGTGAGAGAGAGAACGGTATTCATGGTGTCTCTGTGTGAGAGAGAGAACGGTATTCATGGTGTCTCTGTGAGAGAGAGAACGGGATTCATGGTGTCTCTGTGTGAGAGAGAGAACGGTATTCATGGTGTCTCTGTGAGAGAGAGAGAGAACGGTATTCATGGTGTCTCTGTGAGAGAGAGAGAGAACGGTATTCATGGTGTTTCTGTGAGAGAGAGAGAACGGGATTCATGGTGTCTCTGTGAGAGAGAGAACGGGATTCATGGTGTCTCTGTGTGAGAGATAGAACGGGATTCATGGTGTCTCTGTGTGAGAGAGAGAACGGGATTCATGGTGTCTCTGTGTGAGAGAGAGAACGGTATTATTCATGGTGTCTCTGTGTGAGAGAGAGAACGGTATTCATGGTGTCTCTGTGTGAGAGAGAGAACGGGATTCATGGTGTCTCTGTGTGAGAGAGAGAACGGTATTATTCATGGTGTCTCTGTGTGAGAGAGAGAACGGTATTCATGGTGTCTCTGTGTGAGAGAGAGAACGGGATTCATGGTGTCTCTGTATGAGAGAGAGAACGGTATTATTCATGGTGTCTCTGTGTGAGAGAGAGAACGGTATTCATGGTGTCTCTGTGTGAGAGAGAGAACGGGATTCATGGTGTCTCTGTGAGAGAGAGAGAGAACGGGATTCATGGTGTCTCTGTGAGAGAGAGAGAGAGAGAGAGAACGGGATTCATGGTGTCTCTGTGAGAGAGAGAGAGAACGGGATTCATGGTGTCTCTGTGTGAGAGAGAGAACGGTATTCATGGTGTTTCTGTGAGAGAGAGAGAACGGGATTCATGGTGTCTCTGTGAGAGAGAGAACGGGATTCATGGTGTCTCTGTGTGAGAGAGAGAACGGTATTCATGGTGTCTCTGTATGAGAGAGAGAACGGGATTCATGGTGTCTCTGTGAGAGAGAGAGAACGGGATTCATGGTGTCTCTGTGTGAGAGAGAGAACGGGATTCATGGTGTCTCTGTGTGAGAGAGAGAACGGGATTCATGGTGTCTCTGTGAGAGAGAGAGAGAACGGGATTCATGGTGTCTCTGTGAGAGAGAGAGAGAGAGAACGGGATTCATGGTGTCTCTGTGAGAGAGAGAGAGAACGGGATTCATGGTGTCTCTGTGTGAGAGAGAGAACGGTATTCATGGTGTTTCTGTGAGAGAGAGAGAACGGGATTCATGGTGTCTCTGTATGAGAGAGAGAACGGGATTCATGGTGTCTCTGTGTGAGAGAGAGAACGGGATTCATGGTGTCTCTATAGTTGATAGTCTGTCTGTCCTTTAGGTTCTTCTGCCCTCCTCCTTGTATCTATCTGATGGGCTGATCTGTCCTGTAGGTTATTCTGCCCTCCTCCTTGTGATGGGCTGATCTGTCCTGTAGGTTCTTCTGCCCCCCCTCCTTGTATCTATCTGATGGGCTGATCTGTCCTGTAGGTTCTTCTGCCCCCCTCCTTGTATCTATCTGATGGGCTGATCTGTCCTGTAGGTTCTTCTGCCCCCCTCCTTGTATCTATCTGATGGGCTGATCTGTCTGTCCTGTAGGTTCTTCTGCCCTCCTCCTTGTATCTATCTGATGGGCTGATCTGTCTGTCCTGTAGGTTCTTCTGCCCTCCTCCTTGTATCTATCTGATGGGCTGATCTGTCCTGTAGGTTCTTCTGCCCCCCCTCCTTGTATCTATCTGATGGGCTGATCTGTCCTGTAGGTTCTTCTGCCCCCCTCCTTGTATCTATCTGATGGGCAGATCTGTCCTGTAGGTTCTTCTGCCCCCCCTCCTTGTATCTATCTGATGGGCTGATCTGTCCTGTAGGTTCTTCTGCCCCCCTCCTTGTATCTATCTGATGGGCTGATCTGTCCTGTAGGTTCTTCTGCCCCCCTCCTTGTATCTATCTGATGGGCTGATCTGTCTGTCCTGTAGGATCTTCTGCCCTCCTCCTTGTATCTATCTGATGGGCTGATCTGTCTGTCCTGTAGGTTCTTCTGCCCTCCTCCTTGTATCTATCTGATGGGCTGATCTGTCCTGTAGGTTCTTCTGCCCTCCTCCTTGTATCTATCTGATGGGCTGATCTGTCTGTCCTGTAGGTTCTTCTGCCCCCCTCCTTGTATCTATCTGATGGGCTGATCTGTCCTGTAGGTTCTTCTGCCCTCCTCCTTGTATCTATCTGATGGGCTGATCTGTCTGTCCTGTAGGTTCTTCTGCCCTCCTCCTTGTATCTATCTGATGGGCTGATCTGTCCTGTAGGTTCTTCTGCCCTCCTCCTTGTATCTATCTGATGGGCTGTGGCTGGAAGAAGAAGACAGAGGAGATGGAGAGAGAGGGCTGTTCAGAGCAGGAGGCTCAGCCCTGTGCCTTTATAGGGATAGGAAACAGTGACCAGGAGATGCAGCAGCTCAACATAGAGGGGAAGGTAAGGGACAACACACACACACACACACACAGAGGGAGAGTCACACTGACACACACACACACACACTGACACACACAGACACGCTGACTGAAACCCACATTTCCTCATTTTCTCTCCCCAGAATTTCTGCAAGGGTAAAACCGTGTGTCTACACACACACACACACACACACACAGGCAGAACAGTGAAACACACCCCTCCCTCAGTCTTTCCCCACAGAACTTCTGCATCCTGTGTTTCCACACTCAAATAACTTCTCTTCTCGCAAAATACTTCCTTCTCTCTCCCTCCTCTTTCTCTCTCTCCCTCCTCTTTCTCTCTCTCCCTCCTCTCTCTCTCCCTCCTCTCTCTCCCTCCTCTCTTCCTCCTCTCTCTCCCTCCTCTCTCCCTCCTCTCTCTCTCTCCCTCCTCTCTCTCTCTCCCTCCTCTCTCTCTCTCCCTCCTCTCTCTCTCTCCCTCCTCTCTCTCTCTCCCTCCTCTCTCTCTCTCCCTCCTCTCTCTCTCTCCCTCCTCTCTCTCCCTCCTCTCTCTCCCTCCTCTCTCTCCCTCCTCTCTCTCTCCTCTCCTTCTTTCTCTCCCTCCTCTCCTTCTCTCCCTCCTCTCTCTCCCTCCTCTCCTTCTCTCTCTCCCTCCTCTCTCTCTCTCCCTCCTCTCTCTCTCTCCCTCCTCTCTCTCTCTCTCCCCCTCCTCTCTTTCTCTCTCCCCCTCCTCTCTCCCTCTCTCCCTCCAGGACTTCTGCACAGCTAAGACTCTATACATCAGTGACAGTGACAAGAGGAAACACTTCATGCTGTCAGTCAAGATGTTCTATGGTAACAGTACAGACATAGGAGTCTTCCTTAGTAAGAGGATCAAAGTTATCTCTAAACCGTCCAAGAAGAAACAGTCTCTGAAGAACGCTGACCGTGAGTATGGAGAGGAACACGCATGACTAGGACCACACACACACACATTTCCACAGTAATGGATAATAAATGTGTATTAGAGTTTCAGATATTATAAAATAGTTTTTTCTGTTTTTGTTGTTTTTCTATAGGGTTCTATAGGGCTCTGGTCTAAAGTAGTGCACTACATAGGGAATAGGGTTCTATAGGGCTCTGGTCTAAAGTAGTGCACTACATAGGGAATAGGGTTCTATAGGGCTCTGGTCTAAAGTAGTGCACTACATAGGGAATAGGGTTCTATAGGGCTCTGGTCTAAAGTAGTGCACTACATAGGGAATAGGGTTCTATAGGGCTCTGGTCTAAAGTAGTGCACTGCATAGGGAATAGGGTTCTATAGGGCTCTGGTCTAAAGTAGTGCACTACATAGGGAATAGGGTTCTATAGGGTTCTGGTCTAAAGTAGTGCACTACATAGGGAATAGGGTTCTATAGGGCTCTGGTCTAAAGTAGTGCACTACATAGGGAATAGGGTTCTATAGGTCTCTGGTCTAAAGTAGTGCACTACATAGGGAATAGGGTTCTATAGGTCTCTGGTCTAAAGTAGTGCACTACATAGGGAATAGGGTTCTATAGGTCTCTGGTCTAAAGTAGTGCACTACATAGGGAATAGGGTTCTATAGGTCTCTGGTCTAAAGTAGTGCACTACATAGGGAATAGGGTTCTATAGGTCTCTGGTCTAAAGTAGTGCACTACATGGGGAATAGGGTTCTATAGGGCTCTGGTCTAAAGTAGTGCACTACATAGGGAATAGGGTTCTATAGGGTTCTGGTCTAAAGTAGTGCACTACATAGGGAATAGGGTTCTATAGGTCTCTGGTCTAAAGTAGTGCACTACATGGGGAATAGGGTTCTATAGGGCTCTGGTCTAAAGTAGTGCACTACATAGGGAATAGGGTTCTATAGGGCTCTGGTCTAAAGTAGTGCACTACATAGGGAATAGGGTTCTATAGGGCTCTGGTCTAAAGTAGTGCACTACATAGGGAATAGGGTTCTATAGGGCTCTGGTCTAAAGTAGTGCACTACATAGGGAATAGGGTTCTATAGGGCTCTGGTCTAAAGTAGTGCACTACATAGGGAATAGGGTTCTATAGGGCTCTGGTCTAAAGTAGTGCACTGCATAGGGAATAGGGTTCTATAGGGCTCTGGTCTAAAGTAGTGCACTGCATAGGGAATAGGGTTCTATAGGGCTCTGGTCTAAAGTAGTGCACTACATAGTGAATAGGGTTCTATAGGGCTCTGGTCTAAAGTAGTGCACTACATAGGGAATAGGGTTCTATAGGGCTCTGGTCTAAAGTAGTGCACTACATAGGGAATAGGGTTCTATAGGGCTCTGGTCTAAAGTAGTGCACTACATAGGGAATAGGGTTCTATAGGGCTCTGGTCTAAAGTAGTGCACTGCATAGGGAATAGGGTTCTATAGGGCTCTGGTCTAAAGTAGTGCACTGCATAGGGAATAGGGTTCTATAGGGCTCTGGTCTAAAGTAGTGCACTACATAGGGAATAGGGAGCCCAAAACAAGTACTTTTATTTGGTTTTAATTTTAATAGTTATTTGTAGAAGTCCAAATAGTCTACAAAATTGTATTTGAGAGGATTTTCAAATACCTGTTTTTATTTTTTTTATACATTAATATTCAACTACTTTTCATTTCAAATAAAACATATATCTGAATCCTTTAAGTGCATGTGAACGGGACTGAAATGTTTTAAATAGTATTTGGACCCATCCGTCTCTCTCTCTCACACACAGGATGCCACATTTAGAGAAGATTTACGGTTACATAGAGCTGACTGAGTATGCAGAACACACACACACACACACACACACACACACACACGCTTGATGCGCAGTGGTACGGTTTTCCTGAGTGGTTTCGGGACAAAGGTCTTTTTTTACGAGCTGTGTCTTAACTCTGCCGTTTTCATTTGACAATGATCAACTTCAAAGTGTGGTCTCTCTTTCATGATCTCTTCATGAATGCATATCTAACCTACTCCCTACCCTCTCCCTCACTCCCTACCCTCTCCCTTACCCTCTCCCTCACTCCCTACCCTCTCCCTCACTCCCTACCCTCTCCCTCACTCCCTACCCTCTCCCTCACTCCCTCCTCTCTCCCTTTCTCACTCTCTACTCTCTCCCTCTCTCTCTCCCCTCTCCCTCACTCTCTCCCCTCTCCCTCACTCTCTCCCCTCTCCCTCACTCCCTACCCTCTCCCTCACTCCCTACCCTCTCCCTCACTCCCTACCCTCTCCCTCACTCCCTACCCTCTCCCTCACTCCCTACTCTCTCCCTCACTCCCTACTCTCTCCCTCACTCCCTACTCTCTCCCTCACTCCCTACTCTCTCCCTCACTCCCTACCCTCTCCCTCACACCCTACCCTCTCCCTCACACCCTACCCTCTCCCTCACACCCTACCCTCTCCCATCTCTCCCTACCCTCTCCCATCTCTCCCTACCCTCTCCCATCTCTCCCTACCCTCTCCCTCACTCCCTACCCTCTCCCTCACTCCCTTCCCACTCCCTACCCTCTCCCTCACTCCCTACCCTCTCCCTTCCTTTCTTTCTCCCTCACTCCCTACCCTCTCCCATCTCTCCCTTCCTTTCTCTCTCCCTACTCTCTTTCTCTCTCTAGTGTGTATAGCGTCAGGCACCAAGGTTGCGTTGTTTAACCGGTTGCGTTCTCAGACTGTCAGTACCCGCTATCTACACGTGGAGGGAGGGAACTTCCATGCCAGTTCACAACAGTGGGGAGCCTTCTACATACACCTCTGTAAGTTACCCCTCCCTCCTCTCCTTCAGCCCCGCCCCTCTCTTCCCTCCGGCCCCTCTCTTCCCTCCAGCCCCGCCCCTCCCCTCCAGCCCCGCCCCTCCCCTCCAGCCCCGCCCCTCCCCTTCAGCCCCGCCCCTCTCTTCCCTCCATGCCAGTTCACAACAGTGGGGAGCCTTCTACATACACCTCTGTAAGTTACCCTCCTCTCTTCCCTTCGGCCTCGGCCCTTCGGCCCCGCCCCTCTCGTCCCTTCGGCCCCGCCCCTCTCGTCACTCCGGCCCCGCCCCTCTCTTCCCTCCGGCCCCGCCCCTCTCTTCCCTTCTCCATTTCCTTAATATCTTCACTTTCCTCTAATAGCTTCCTCTGTCTTCCGTCTGTTGAACTCTCTCTCCTCCTCTGTTTCAGCCAATCATGTTGTTTCTCTGTTAATTATGCTGCATTGCCATGGTGATGTCGAAGTCAATGCCACCAAGACAAGACTTCAGATAAAGATGTATAGCATCATATAAAGGGTTGTTATAGTAACTATATATAGAGGGTTGTTATAGTAACTATATATAGAGGGTCGTTATAGTAACTATATATAGAGGGTCGTTATAGTAACTATATATAGAGGGTCGTTATAGTAACTATATATAGAGGGTCGTTATAGTAACTATATATAGAGGGTCGTTATAGTAACTATATATCGTCTCCATTATGGTAGGGCTGATTTCAGTTATTAAATGTGTTTCCTACAGTAATAACTGACTCTCTCCCCTGTAGTGGAGGAGGAAGAGCCGGAAGGGGAGGAGTTTGCGGTGAGGGATGGATACATCCACTATGGTCAGACTGTCAAACTGGTCTGTTCTGTCACTGGTATGGCGCTGCCTAGACTGGTACGTACCAACGTGTCTCACCTATACCTACAGGTCTGTCTGTCTCCTGTTCCTACATATACACCTCTCTACCTACAGGTCTGTCTGTCTGTCTCCTGTTCCTATATATTCACCTCTCTACCTACAGGTCTGTCTGTCTGTCTGTCTGTCTCCTGTTCCTATATATTCACCTCTCTACCTACAGGTCTGTCTGTCTGTCTCCTGTTCCTATATATTCACCTCTCTACCTACAGGTCTGTCTGTCTGTCTGTCTGTCTGTCTGTCTGTCCCCTGTTCCTATATATTCACCTCTCTACCTACAGGTCTGTCTGTCTGTCTGTCCCCTGTTCCTATATATTCACCTCTCTACCTACAGGTCTGTCTGTCTGTCTGTCTGTCTCCTGTTCCTATATATTCACCTCTCTACCTACAGGTCTGTCTGTCTGTCTGTCTGTCTCCTGTTCCTATATATTCACCTCTCTACCTACAGGTCTGTCTGTCTGTCTGTCTGTCTCCTGTTCCTATATATTCACCTCTCTACCTACAGGTCTGTCTGTCTGTCTGTCTCCTGTTCCTATATATTCACCTCTCTACCTACAGGTCTGTCTGTCTGTCTGTCTGTCTGTCTGTCTGTCTGTCTCCTGTTCCTATATATTCACCTCTCTACCTACAGGTCTGTCTGTCTGTCTGTCTCCTGTTCCTATATATTCACCTCTCTACCTACAGGTCTGTCTGTCTGTCTGTCTCCTGTTCCTACATATTCACCTCTCTACCTACAGGTCTGTCTGTCTGTCTGTCTGTCTGTCTCCTGTTCCTATATATTCACCTCTCTACCTACAGGTCTGTCTGTCTGTCTGTCTCCTGTTCCTATATATTCACCTCTCTACCTACAGGTCTGTCTGTCTGTCTGTCCCCTGTTCCTATATATTCACCTCTCTACCTACAGGTCTGTCTGTCTGTCTGTCTGTCTGTCTCCTGTTCCTCTATATTCACCTCTACCTACAGGTCTGTCTGTCTGTCTGTCTGTCTGTTTCCTGTTCCTATATATTCACCTCTCTACCTACAGGTCTGTCTGTCTGTCTGTCTCCTGTTCCTCTATATTCACCTCTCTACCTACAGGTCTGTCTGTCTGTCTGTCTCCTGTTCCTACATATTTACCTCTCTACCTACAGGTCTGTCTGTCTGTCTCCTGTTCCTACATATACACCTCTCAGGTCTGTTCTCTATTCCCAGGTGATGTGTGATAGATAATCAGGGTGTCTCTCACCTCCTCCCCAGGTGATGTGTGATAGATAAGCAGGGTGTGTCATCTCTCACCTCCTCCCCAGGTGACGTGTGATAGATAATCAGGGTGTCTCTCACCTCCTCCCAAGGTGATGTGTGATAGATAAGCAGGGTGTGTCATCTCTCACCTCCTCCCCAGGTGATGTGTGATAGATAAGCAGGGTGTGTCATCTCTCACCTCCTCCCCAGGTGATGTGTGATAGATAATCAGGGTGTGTCATCTCTCACCTCCTCCCAAGGTGATGTGTGATAGATAATCAGGGTGTGTCATCTCTCACCTCCTCCCCAGGTGATGTGTGATAGATAAGCAGGGTGTCTCACCTCCTCCCCAGGTGATGTCTGATAGATAATCAGGGTGTGTCATCTCTCACCTCCTCCCCAGGTGATGTGTGATAGATAAGCAGGGTGTGTCATCTCTCACCTCCTCCCCAGGTGATGTGTGATAGATAAGCAGGGTGTGTCATCTCTCACCTCCTCCCCAGGTGATGTGTGATAGATAATCAGGGTGTGTCATCTCTCACCTCCTCCCCAGGTGATGTGTGATAGGTAAGCAGGGTTTGTCATCTCTCACCTCCTCCACACGTGATGTGTGATAGATAATCAGGGTGTCTCTCACCTCCTCCCCAGGTGATGTGTGATAGATAAGCAGGGTGTGTCATCTCTCACCTCCTCCCCAGGTGACGTGTGATAGATAATCAGGGTGTCTCTCACCTCCTCCCCAGGTGATGTGTGATAGATAAGCAGGGTGTGTCATCTCTCACCTCCTCCCCAGGTGATGTGTGATAGATAAGCAGGGTGTCTCACCTCCTCCCCAGGTGATGTCTGATAGATAATCAGGGTGTGTCATCTCTCACCTCCTCCCCAGGTGATGTGTGATAGATAAGCAGGGTGTGTCATCTCTCACCTCCTCCCCAGGTTATGTGTGATAGATAAGCAGGGTGTGTCATCTCTCACCTCCTCCCCAGGTGATGTGTGATAGATAAGCAGGGTGTGTCATCTCTCACCTCCTCCCCAGGTGATGTGTGATAGATAATCAGGGTGTGTCATCTCTCACCTCCTCCCCAGGTGATGTGTGATAGGTAAGCAGGGTTTGTCATCTCTCACCTCCTCCACACGTGATGTGTGATAGATAATCAGGGTGTCTCTCACCTCCTCCCCAGGTGATGTGTGATAGATAATCAGGGTGTTTCACCTCCTCCCCAGGTGATGTGTGATAGATAATCAGGGTGTGTCATCTCTCACCTCCTCCCCAGGTGATGTGTGATAGATAATCAGGGTGTCTCACCTCCTCCCCAGGTGATGTCTGATAGATAATCAGGGTGTTTCACCTCCTCCCCAGGTGATGTGTGATAGATAATCAGGGTGTGTCATCTCTCACCACCTCCCCAGGTGATGTGTGATAGATAATCAGGGTGTCTCACCTCCTCCCCAGGTGATGTCTGATAGATAATCAGGGTGTCTCACCTCCTCCCCAGGTGATGTGTGATAGATAATCAAGGTGTCTCACCACCTCCCCAGGTGATGTGTGATAGATAATCAGGGTGTCTCACCTCCTCCCCAGGTGATGTGTGATAGATAATCAGGGTGTCTCACCTCCTCCCCAGGTGATGTCTGATAGATAATCAGGGTGTCTCACCTCCTCCCCAGGTGATGTCTGATAGATAATCAGGGTGTCTCACCTCCTCCCCAGGTGATGTGTGATAGATAATCAGGGTGTCTCTCACCTCCTCCCCAGGTGATGTCTGATAGATAATCAGGGTGTCTCTCACCTCATCCCCAGGTGACGTGTGATAATCAGGGTGTCTCTCACCTCCTCCCCAGGTGATCCGTAAGGTGGACAAGCAGACAGCGTTGATGGATGCAGACGACCCAGTGTCTCAGCTCCACAAGTGTTCCTTCTACCTGAAAGACACCGAGAGAATGTACCTCTGTCTCTCACAGGAGAGAATCATTCAGTTCCAGGTACACACACACACACACACACACAGACTGATGGACGCACACTCATACACACACACACTCCTAGCCCCTTTTAGATCGAAGCCAGGTTTGTGGTATCTGGTAATAGCTTTTCCCAGCCGTCTGTTCAGCTAAAATCAGAGTTCCTTATTGGACCACTAGTTCATCTAGTCCCTCCCTGTTTAATGAGGGTTTCTTATTGGACCACTAGTTCATCTAGTCCCTCCCTTTTTAATGAGGGTTTCTTATTGGACCACTAGTTCATCTAGTCCCTCCCTGTTTAATGAGAGTTTCTTATTGGACCACTAGTTCATCTAGTCCCTCCCTGTTTAATGAGGGTTTCTTATTGGACCACTAGTTCATCTAGTCCCTCCCTTTTTAATGAGGGTTTCTTATTGGACCACTAGTTCATCTAGTCCCTCCCTGTTTAATGAGAGTTTCTTATTGGACCACTAGTTCATCTAGTCCCTCCCTGTTTAATGAGAGTTTCTTATTGGACCACTAGTTCATCTAGTCCCTCCCTGTTTAATGAGGGTTTCTTATTGGACCACTAGTTCATCTAGTCCCTCCCTGTTTAATGAGGGTTTCTTATTGGACCATTGGATTTTAGCATATCTCCTCCCCCAGGCCACGCCCTTCCCCAAAAAGACCAGTGTGGATGTAAATAACAAATTAACATATCTCCTCCCCCAGGCCACGCCCTGCCCCAAAGAGCCCAGTAAGGAGATGATAAACGATGGAGCCTCCTGGACCATCATCAGTACAGACAAGGCAGAGTACACCTTCTACCAGGGGATGGGTCCTGTACCCTGTCCTGTTACACCGGTCCCTGTGGTGGAGAGTCTGCAGGTACACACACACCTACACACCTACACACACATTAACATATACCTAAACACACACACCTACACACACAATAACACATACCTAAACACACACACCTACACACACAATAACACATACCTAAACACACACCTTAATACACACAAACAGTATATTCTCTACTGAGAGACATGCTAACTTTCATGACTGGAGAAAGTCCCCCCCCCCCCCCCCTCTGTTGTCTCTAGTTGAATGGTGGAGGGGACAGGACCCACACTAACCCCTCTGTTGTCTCTAGTTGAATGGTGGAGGTGACAGGACCCACACTAACCCCTCTGTTGTCTCTAGTTGAATGGTGGAGGTGACAGAACCCACACTAACCCCTCTGTTGTCTCTCTAGTTGAATGGTGGAGGGGACAGAACCCACACTAACCCCTCTGTTGTCTCTCTAGTTGAATGGTGGAGGGGACTGGACCCACACTAACCCCTCTGTTGTCTCTAGTTGAATGGTGGAGGTAACAGGACCCACACTAACCCCTCTGTTGTCTCTCTAGTTGAATGGTGGAGGGGACAGGACCCACACTAACCCCTCTGTTGTCTCTAGTTGAATGGTGGAGGTGACAGAACCCACACTAACCCCTCTGTTGTCTCTCTAGTTGAATGGTGGAGGGGACAGGACCCACACTAACCCCTCTGTTGTCTCTAGTTGAATGGTGGAGGTGACAGGACCCACACTAACCCCTCTGTTGTCTCTCTAGTTGAATGGTGGCGGTGACAGGACCCACACTAACCCCTCTGTTGTCTCTAGTTGAATGGTGGAGGGGACAGGACCCACACTAACCCCTCTGTTGTCTCTAGTTGAATGGTGGAGGTGACAGAACCCACACTAACCCCTCTGTTGTCTCTAGTTGAATGGTGGAGGTGACAGGACCCACACTAACCCCTCTGTTGTCTCTCTAGTTGAATGGTGGAGGGGACAGGACCCACACTAACCCCTCTGTTGTCTCTCTAGTTGAATGGTGGAGGGGACAGGACCCACACTAACCCCTCTGTTGTCTCTAGTTGAATGGTGGAGGTGACAGGACCCACACTAACCCCTCTGTCTATCTAGTTGAATGGTGGAGGTGACAGGACCCACACTAACCCCTCTGTTGTCTCTCTAGTTGAATGGTGGAGGTAACAGGACCCACACTAACCCCTCTGTTGTCTCTCTAGTTGAATGGTGGAGGGGACAGGACCCACACTAACCCCTCTGTTGTCTCTAGTTGAATGGTGGAGGGGACAGGACCCACACTAACCCCTCTGTTGTCTCTAGTTGAATGGTGGAGGGGACAGGACCCACACTAACCCCTTTGTCTATCTAGTTGAATGGTGGAGGTGACAGGACCCACACTAACCCCTCTGTTGTCTCTAGTTGAATGGTGGAGGTGACAGGACCCACACTAACCCCTCTGTTGTCTCTAGTTGAATGGTGGAGGTGACAGGACCCACACTAACCCCTCTGTTGTCTCTAGTTGAATGGTGGAGGGGACAGGACCCACACTAACCCCTCTGTTGTCTCTAGTTGAATGGTGGAGGGGACAGGACCCACACTAACCCCTCTGTTGTCTCTAGTTGAATGGTGGAGGTAACAGGACCCACACTAACCCCTCTGTTGTCTCTCTAGTTGAATGGTGGAGGTGACAGGACCCACACTAACCCCTCTGTTGTCTCTAGTTGAATGGTGGAGGTGACAGGACCCACACTAACCCCTCTGTTGTCTCTAGTTGAATGGTGGAGGTGACAGGACCCACACTAACCCCTCTGTTGTCTCTCTAGTTGAATGGTGGAGGGGACAGGACCCACACTAACCCCTCTGTTGTCTCTCTAGTTGAATGGTGGAGGGGACAGGACCCACACTAACCCCTCTGTTGTCTCTAGTTGAATGGTGGAGGTGACAGGACCCACACTAACCCCTCTGTCTATCTAGTTGAATGGTGGAGGTGACAGGACCCACACTAACCCCTCTGTTGTCTCTCTAGTTGAATGGTGGAGGTAACAGGACCCACACTAACCCCTCTGTTGTCTCTCTAGTTGAATGGTGGAGGGGACAGGACCCACACTAACCCCTCTGTTGTCTCTAGTTGAATGGTGGAGGGGACAGGACCCACACTAACCCCTCTGTTGTCTCTAGTTGAATGGTGGAGGGGACAGGACCCACACTAACCCCTTTGTCTATCTAGTTGAATGGTGGAGGTGACAGGACCCACACTAACCCCTCTGTTGTCTCTAGTTGAATGGTGGAGGTGACAGGACCCACACTAACCCCTCTGTTGTCTCTAGTTGAATGGTGGAGGTGACAGGACCCACACTAACCCCTCTGTTGTCTCTAGTTGAATGGTGGAGGGGACAGGACCCACACTAACCCCTCTGTTGTCTCTAGTTGAATGGTGGAGGGGACAGGACCCACACTAACCCCTCTGTTGTCTCTAGTTGAATGGTGGAGGTAACAGGACCCACACTAACCCCTCTGTTGTCTCTCTAGTTGAATGGTGGAGGTGACAGGACCCACACTAACCCCTCTGTTGTCTCTAGTTGAATGGTGGAGGTGACAGGACCCACACTAACCCCTCTGTTGTCTCTAGTTGAATGGTGGAGGTGACAGGACCCACACTAACCCCTTTGTCTATCTAGTTGAATGGTGGAGGTGACAGGACCCACACTAACCCCTCTGTTGTCTCTCTAGTTGAATGGTGGAGGGGACAGGACCCACACTAACCCCTCTGTTGTCTCTCTAGTTGAATGGTGGAGGGGACAGGACCCACACTAACCCCTCTGTTGTCTCTAGTTGAATGGTGGAGGGGACAGGACCCACACTAACCCCTCTGTTGTCTCTAGTTGAATGGTGGAGGGGACAGGACCCACACTAACCCCTCTGTTGTCTCTAGTTGAATGGTGGAGGGGACAGGACCCACACTAACCCCTCTGTTGTCTCTAGTTGAATGGTGGAGGTGACAGGACCCACACTAACCCCTCTGTTGTCTCTCTAGTTGAATGGTGGAGGTGACAGGACCCACACTAACCCCTCTGTTGTCTCTAGTTGAATGGTGGAGGGGACTGGACCCACACTAACCCCTCTGTTGTCTCTCTAGTTGAATGGTGGAGGTGACAGGACCCACACTAACCCCTCTGTTGTCTCTAGTTGAATGGTGGAGGTGACAGGACCCACACTAACCCCTCTGTTGTCTCTAGTTGAATGGTGGAGGGGACAGAACCCACACTAACCCCTCTGTTGTCTCTCTAGTTGAATGGTGGAGGTGACAGGACCCACACTAACCCCTCTGTTGTCTCTAGTTGAATGGTGGAGGTGACAGGACCCACACTAACCCCTCTGTTGTCTCTCTAGTTGAATGGTGGAGGTGACAGGACCCACACTAACCCCTCTGTTGTCTCTAATTGAATGGTGGAGGTGATGTGGACATGTTGGAGCTGACAGGACCCACACTAACCCCTCTGTTGTCTCTAGTTGAATGGTGGCGGTGACAGGACCCACACTAACCCCTCTGTTGTCTCTAGTTGAATGGTGGAGGTGACAGGACCCACACTAACCCCTCTGTTGTCTCTCTAGTTGAATGGTGGAGGTGACAGGACCCACACTAACCCCTCTGTTGTCTCTAATTGAATGGTGGAGGTGATGTGGATATGTTGGAGCTGACAGGACCCACACTAACCCCTCTGTTGTCTCTAGTTGAATGGTGGAGGTGACAGGACCCACACTAACCCCTCTGTTGTCTCTCTAGTTGAATGGTGGAGGTGACAGGACCCACACTAACCCCTCTGTTGTCTCTCTAGTTGAATGGTGGAGGTGACAGGACCCACACTAACCCCTCTGTTGTCTCTCTAGTTGAATGGTGGAGGGGACAGGACCCACACTAACCCCTCTTGTCTCTCTAGTTGAATGGTGGAGGTGACAGGACCCACACTAACCCCTCTGTTGTCTCTCTAGTTGAATGGTGGAGGTGACAGGACACACACTAACCCCTCTGTTGTCTCTAGTTGAATGGTGGCGGTGACAGGACCCACACTAACCCCTCTGTTGTCTCTCTAGTTGAATGGTGGAGGGGACAGGACCCACACTAACCCCTCTGTTGTCTCTAGTTGAATGGTGGAGGTGACAGGACCCACACTAACCCCTCTGTTGTCTCTCTAGTTGAATGGTGGAGGGGACAGGACCCACACTAACCCCTCTGTCTCTAGTTGAATGGTGGAGGTGACAGGACCCACACTAACCCCTCTGTTGTCTCTAGTTGAATGGTGGAGGTGACAGGACCCACACTAACCCCTCTGTTGTCTCTCTAGTTGAATGGTGGAGGTGACAGGACCCACACTAACCCCTCTGTTGTCTCTAGATGAATGGTGGAGGTGACAGGACCCACACTAACCCCTCTGTTGTCTCTCTAGTTGAATGGTGGAGGGGACAGGACCCACACTAACCCCTCTGTTGTCTCTCTAGTTGAATGGTGGAGGTGACAGGACCCACACTAACCCCTCTGTTGTCTCTAGTTGAATGGTGGAGGTAACAGGACCCACACTAACCCCTCTGTTGTCTCTCTAGTTGAATGGTGGAGGTGACAGGACCCACACTAACCCCTCTGATGTCTCTAGTTGAATGGTGGAGGTGACAGGACCCACACTAACCCCTCTGTTGTCTCTAGTTGAATGGTGGAGGTGACAGGACCCACACTAACCCCTCTGTTGTCTCTCTAGTTGAATGGTGGAGGTGACAGGACCCACACTAACCCCTCTGTTGTCTCTCTAGTTGAATGGTGGACGGGACAGGACCCACACTAACCCCTCTGTTGTCTCTAGTTGAATGGTGGAGGTGACAGGACCCACACTAACCCCTCTGTTGTCTCTAGTTGAATGGTGGAGGTAACAGGACCCACACTAACCCCTCTGTTGTCTCTCTAGTTGAATGGTGGAGGTAACAGGACCCACACTAACCCCTCTGTTGTCTCTCTAGTTGAATGGTGGAGGTAACAGGACCCACACTAACCCCTCTGTTGTCTCTAGTTGAATGGTGGAGGTAACAGGACCCACACTAACCCCTCTGTTGTCTCTCTAGTTGAATGGTGGAGGTGATGTGGCCATGTTGGAGCTGACAGGACAGAACTTTGCTCCAGATCTCCGAGTCTGGTTTGGAGATATCGAGTCTGACACCATGTACAGGTAAGCTGTGTGTGTGAGTGACAGAGAGATGGCTGGCATGGTAACGCGGGTATCGTGTTACCGTGGTAACTGTATAATTGTGTAATTGAAGATTATGGATGAAGACTGTCATGAAAATGCAATTATTAAAACTGTTATTTTATTTTTTAATGAACTCAATTTTTAAGAGGACAGACTTGACCCAAAAGCAGTAAAATGTAAAAGTGAGGTACAAACCACAGTCACAACTGATATCCGGAGAGACCAGAGGAGGCTAACCTCTAACCCGTTTTTTAAATTGTTGTTAAGTTAACGAACGGCCGACTGAAGGCGGATGACCTGCGGTCGAGTCCGTTTCCGTGGTAACGCGGACTTCACAACGTGGTGAATCTTGTCTTTTGTCTAACCCCTTCTGTCCCAGGTGTGGAGAGAGCGTGCTCTGCGTGGTGCCTGACATCTCCGCCTTCAGAGAGGGGTGGCGCTGGGTCCGTCAGCCCGTCCAGGTCCCCGTCACCTTGGTCCGCAACGACGGAGTCATCTACTCCACGGCCCTCACCTTCACCTATACCCCAGAACCAGGCCCTCGTCTTCACTGCAGCGCTGCCGGGGCCATCCTCCAGACCCACAGTCACAGTATCTCCTCTTCGTCCTCATCCTCACCTTCCTCGGGGAGTCTGGGGATGGGAGGTTTAGGGGGTTTGGCGGAAGGACAGACGGGCTACGGGATTGGCCAAGGGGGAGGGTCAACCAATAGCGTTGGGTTGTTGTCGGGTTCATCGGTGATGTCAGTTTCATCATAGCAGCGAGGAAGTGTGTGTGGGGGGGGGGGGGGTGTGAGAGGCTCATGGACCTGCTCTGAAACCACCCTCGCCCGCTCGCTCAAGGACTCTTTGGAAAGAGAGCGATTTGACGTTGAAAAGGAGAAGGGAAGAAGAGAGATGAGGTTCTGATGAAAGACAGACCTGGAAGGAGGGGGGGGATCCCCTCTCTCTGGCGCCCCCGTGTGGTCGGTTGTGGACATGACACTGCAGCCTGGGTCATTCAGTCTGGGAGAGGTTTCACCTCCAGGATGACACAATAACTAGGAGCCCTTTTTATACATTTGTTGGAGAACAACTATTTTTTATTTTCAACACTCACACTTTCTACAAAGTTTAGATTATAATTTTTTTTGACCCACAACAAAGGGCTTGGTAATGATGTTGTCATTATCATTGGTAATCATTATTGGTAATGATGGAGATCGTGTCACTCGTGTGCAGAGAAACTTCATTATTGTTTTATGGGTGAAACATTTTATTATAGTAACAATTTTTACGGACCAAGGAATATTATTGTTATTTTTATTCTTTATGATATTTTATAAGCTTTAGCCGAGGTACATTTTCAAATGTGTTTTTGTTGTTGTATTATAACGTTTTAGGGAGTACACTTTTTGTTACCAAATAGTTTTTTTCTCTCCATTTGAGAGCGAGAGAGAGAGAGAACTCTGAGGAGATTGAATAACGTGATTCAGGCTGCGTCTCAATCGGCCTAAAAACTGGATTCCTCCCTTTTATTAGTGTGAAAGAGTGACGCGACCTCGGGGTGCTTTGTGCAAGTCTTAAAGTCTGGAAAAGGTCAGGGTTTTAGTTATCTGAAGAGTTGAACAACTGAAAGCAAGCTCGCAGTAGGTTCTCTCTCTCTACCCCATCTCTTTCACCTTCTCTGTCTGTTCCGGATTAAGGAGAGGAAATTAGGCTTGGTGGTAAAAGGAAGAGGAAGGAAGCCATTTTTAGACGGTTGACATGCACCCCATAATCTCAGCCAGTTTCTATAGCAACCTTAAATCTTCCTGGCCAATCGCCTTAAATTGATCAGTCTCTCACCAGACCTTTTTAGAAGAAACGAAAGAAAGATATACTTTTTATTTTATTTTTTATGTTGTGTATATAAGGTTGTCGTTTTCTGAAACTGTCTTAAGAGTGTTTGGTCGACACTCGTCAAGCCACGGCCTGGGAATGTCTCATCATGTCGTTGGTCTCTGTCTCTCAAATGACACCTGATTTCCTAAATAGTGCACTACTTTAGACCAGGGCCCTCCCTATAGGGAATCCTAAATAGTGCACTACTTTAGGCCAGGGCTCTCCTATAAGGGATCCTAAATAGTGCACTACTTTAGGCCAGGGCTCTCCTATAAGGGATCCTAAAATAGTGCACTACTTTAGGTCAGGGCTCTCCTATAGGGGATCCTAAAATAGTGCACTACTTTAGACCAGGGCTCTTTTATAGGGGATCCTAAATAGTGCACTACTTTAGACCAGGGCTCTCCTATGAGGGATCCTAAAATAGGGATTGGAGTGCCGTTTGGGATGCAGAAGTTGGTTTTTACACTACCGTTCGGCCTCGTTCCCAAATCGGCTCCTAGCCCCTAGTAGACGTTTGTGTAAATCTGAGAGGATTGTACAGGTATTACCAATATGGTAATCGCCCCGGTGGCCTTCTAGGCTTCGGGTAATTCGTGCCATTTTTGATTACTTAGTGTATACTATCTTGGGGTCATTTGCTTACCTGGTGCACGCTATCTAGGGGCTAGGGATTGGTTTGGGACTGGGCAGAAGTCTTAAAAAAATTTTTTTTTTAATTATGAAGAGCTTTAAAAATGCCACAACTGCCTTTTTTTTTTAGCTTGTAACACTTTCAAGCAGCTCCCCCTCTTATCTATCTAATGAAGCCGTAGCATCAAACAGGAAATCACTTGCGTCGCTAAGCTGATAGCCCCACTACACTGTACATGTAATTCGCTAAAGCTTCATTGGAATTCAATTGGCTAAGCTAATGGCTAATGCTACAATGTAATTATATTTAGTGAAGCTAAGCTGAAGCTAATGCTACTATGCAGTTCTATTTAGTGAAGCTGAAGCTAATGCTACTTTGTAGTTCTATTTAGTGAAGCTAAGCTGAAGCTAATGCTACTATGTAGTTCTATTTAGTGAAGCTAATGCTACTATGTAGTTCTATTTTAGTGAAGCTAAGCTGAAGCTAATGCTACTATGTAGTTCTATTTTAGTGAAGCTAAGCTGAAGCTAATGCTACTATGTAGTTCTATTTTAGTGAAGCTAAGCTAACGCTAAGCTAAGCTACAATGTAAGTCTAGTAGTGAAGCTAATGCTAATATGTAATTCATGTCACTTGGCTCTACGGCTAAACTTAATTGAAATCACAATGCCTTTTTTTTTATTTTTTTAAAAACACTCCCTAGCGAGAGACTGTTTTCTGTCTCGCCACAGTGTTTTCTCACAAAGTAGCCTCTTTTTGTAGCTTAAGCGTTTCACACGTCACATTTTTAGGTAGCCTACCAGTCGGTGTTTTTTTTATATTTTCATTTTTAAAAATGTTTTGTTCATCATGAGGGAACCATTTTTCCCTATGTTCAGCATAACAACTACAATGTATTCCCTCCGCTGTAGAAAAAAAAAAAGGTTTTGGAAACGATTTGCCAAAATATGTGTTTTCCCAACTTTCTTGTGGGGTCAGGTGTCGGTGGACCTGTCGCTCACCTGTCATTGGTGCTGTACTACGTCGAAAGGGATGGTTGCTCTGTTACTATGGGAACAGGTTATATGATAACGCGTACTGTAAAGTAACTGGCTCTAACTGATTTTATTCGAGTTGTAACAGTTTTTATTATTTTGCCGGTTTTCGTCTTGGATCAATGCTCGTATGGCTGTTTGTTGGTGTTATTCATTGATGGAAAAAAACCTGTGGAAGTTATTTCGTTGGCAATCGGTTCTCAAATACAGGTCACCAGTTTTTTTTTTTTTTTTTGACTTTCTTGGAAGAAAATTCTCTTTGTTCTGCTCTGCTTTAATTGTGGTGCCTTGCCTCCTCTTAACAAGTACGAGGAACAATATGACTGTTCTCAAATCTGTGGTCCCCACTCAAACCCTAACCAGTATAAGCTAACACAACTATGAAACTGGCCTGGGATCATTTCTTTACGTTATGATTTTTTCTTTCCTCCCTTCATATTGGTGGTGTCTCTTGGGTCGTTATTCACTAGGAAACTAAAACGGAATCGAACTCTGCAGGCAACGAACGACCTGAACTTGTCTCAATAAGAAACGCTTGTTTTTCCCATTGCAAAACATTCTGCGTGATTTGCACTAATGAATACAACCCTTGCCCCCCCCCAAAAAACATTTTTTCCTCCCTTCCCTGTTACAGCTAAACCACTCGTATTGCCTTAGCTCAGCCTATGGAGTGAGCCATCGCTGGTTCTGGTGGGCCGTAGTGTGATTGCAGGATTTTGTTCCAGCTCTTAACATACCCAATTTAATCGTGGTCAAAAAATCAATTCAAGACCAGGAGTAGTGGATTCATTTTCAGTTGTGTTTGAGCAGGGTCGGGACAAATACCTGCACACACACACACAACTCTTTTAAGACGAGAGTTGTGTTTCCCCCGGCCTTATCTACAGTGTAGATGAACCTAACGCAGAAATAGCCACCACTCTGTGGTTGTCTGGGTTGAAGACACTGATCTGATGCCCTAATTCATACTAAAGGGAGGCTTGACCAGTTCAGTACAGCTCTGGTTTGGCCCTATAGTTGTGAATCAAGTGTTTTTGTTGTTTTTTGCTTTCCTGAGAACTGAAACGATAAACAATACTCTCAACATGCCAAATGAATCAACTTTTCCCCCGTTTTTAACTTTGTGTCTGCAATTCTGAACTGGGACCCTGTTCCATATACAGGTCATTATCCACAGAGTCAAAAGTATCACTATGTAGGGGATAGGTTGCCAGTTCAGACAAAGTCTGTGTTTTTCCTGCATTTGGACCTCTTGAAAGCCAGCTTTTTTTTTTTTTTTTACACCACATAAAGAAGGCAGAACAACATATAAATAAAATGCATTGAGTTTTTTATTTTATTTTAAATGTCTCTGAATAAAATGTCTTTATGCCTTCAGGCTCTCTTGGTTGAGCGCATCACTCTAAAAAAAAAAAAAGGCAGGTCTGACAGCATTGGAGAAAGAAAAGGTCAAGAAATAAAAGTTGGGAGTTGGCTTCTTGTCTCTCTGTTTTCTTTCCTGTACTTGGTTTGATCCATCAATTCATCATGTTGATTTCTCCTCCACCCGGCCATGTTGACACT
Source organism: Oncorhynchus clarkii lewisi (assembly GCF_045791955.1). Classification (NCBI taxonomy): domain Eukaryota; kingdom Metazoa; phylum Chordata; class Actinopteri; order Salmoniformes; family Salmonidae; genus Oncorhynchus; species Oncorhynchus clarkii. The sequence continues at coordinate 192,479 of NW_027261135.1, read as the reverse complement.
AGGGTTGGGGGTCCCATTCCTCTTCAAATCAAGGCCAGGTACCATAGCGTTCAATTACATTATTGCATCGAGTTTTTTATTTTATTTGAAACGTTTTAATATTAGTATTTTCTTTTAATAAAAATGTGGAAGTTGATAATTTGTATATGTTCGTTTAGTTTATCCTACTACTATCATCAACACTTCGTGAATTGTTACCACTTTAGGTGGACATGGCGTCCATCATTTCAATGCTCATTGAAACACCAATTCAACGCCGATTTCATACATAATGTTAACTGGACTATATGTAGAAAGTTAATTTGAAGAGATGGTGATTGGGTCTCGGTAAGTGTTTCGTAGTCTAAATTCGGTGTACTTGTCTTCTTCAACTGTTCGCTAAATATATATATATATATAAATATAGCCTACCTTTTCTTTATTATTTTACAGATCGAAAGATGACATACATTTATTCACAATCTGCTATGAATAAATCCGGTTCTAGAGTTTCGTTAGCCTAACTAAATATTTTTTGATTTAATTGTGTGACTTCCAGTGTACAGAATTAGATGTTTCGTGATTACGGGGTGGCAGGAGCCTAGCGGTTAAACGCGTTGGAAAACCATTACAGCGTCGTGACTTTAGAATGGTCGAAGATGCACCTCCTCGCCCTCCTGACTGCTATCGTTGACTTCCGTCTGAAATCCTCTGCTTTTGTAAATCAACTCAAATACGCGCAAGGTCTTTCATATACTTTACAATGGTCATGCACGTGTCTGTGATGTTTACTGGGATGTCGTAACACCCTACATTATATTTTATAATCACCCACCCTGCTTCCTGATAGTCTCAAACACATACTTTGTGACAATGTTCACACGCAGTAATAATGCCCTCTCCCAAACCCCCCACGCTCTTCGGAGCCCGCTGACTCCCAGGGATGGACAACTGTCACCTGCACATGCTCACAGGGTAAAGGTCAGCTCCAAAGCCGGCCCCCTTTATTATTTTTAGGTTCTCAGGGGGGTTGCCGGGGCGAAAGACGACACCCTGTTTCTCTAATCAGAGAGAGACGTCCTCGTCCGCTTGCTCTGTTCATCAGTGTCTCCACGTCCGTGCGCGCGTGTGTAGAACGCAGCCATTTACAAGTATTTCTAACTCCATCGAATAGCCTACTGTGTCTGATATAGACGTCATCAGAGAAGGCCTTTTAACAGGTGTCCAAACACTGGTTAATCCCATCCACATGACATGACCCTCGGGTCTGGGAAACATGAATAAACAGTCGGGAATTAGCCTTGACGCAGGCATACACGCGTGCACAAACGGATCCAACGGACACGCAGTCAAGTGTTGACCGGAAAAATTGTGTGCCGGAGTATTTGTGCAAGTTGCTGGGACAGCTACCGTTAGTGTAATTTAATCTCTCTCTCTGTGTGTGTGACAGTTTCGCACAAGATCGTCACAACAAGAGAGAGAGAGAAAATATATATTTACATGGAAAACTCTGGAGAGTTGCCATCTCTATAACGTGGTATTGTATATGACTGCAGTATTTGACAGGATATTGAACTGTGTGATCAAATAACTTTCAGTGCACACTGGAACTGCATTTAGAGCGTTGGAACTGCATTTAGAGCTTTGGAACTGGATTTAGAATTTTGGAACTGGATTTAGAATTTTGGAACTGGATTTAGAGCTTTGGAACTGGATTTAGAATTTTGGAACTGGATTTAGAGCTTTGGAACTGGATTTAGAATTTTGGAACTGGAATTAGAGCTTTGGAACTGGATTTAGAACTTTGGAACTGGATTTAGAACTTTGGAACTGGATTTAGAGCTTTGGAACTGAATTTAGAACTTTGGAACTGGATTTAGAGTTTTGGTCCTGGATTTAGCACTTTGGAACTGGATTTAGAACTTTGGAACTGGAACTTTGGAACTGGATTTAGAATTTTGGAACTGGATTTAGAACTTTGCAACTGGATTTAGAGCTTTGAAACTGGATTTAGAACTTTGGAACTGGATTTAGAACTTTGGAACTGGATTTTGAATTTTGGAACGCTCGATTTTTTTATCTCCATAATCCCGATCAAATTCAACCCGTGGATTTATTTTGCGGAGAGAGAGCTTCGGTCTCACTCAGATTTCCTTGCTGTCGAAGTTTCTATTGGAATTTCTTATCGGATATAATAATCTTGGATTCAAACCATTCTTGTTGTAACCCATGATAAGGGTTAAAATAATGATTTAACTTGAACACCCCATAGGCCTACGTTATTTAGGGACAATTCCATTTTCTTTTTTTGGATAAAAACTTGTTGGCAGCCGTTGGAATTGTAACCCTTTCTGGAGTTTTAATGTAACGGTTGAGTTGTTTTATAATGTTATCGAATATTTCACCATATCCCCTTGGTTAGTTTCTCAACCCGAACCCAATCATTAGCCTCACATCTCTGAATAACGGTTCTGTTAATAGCTCAATCTGATCGCCGAACACTTGCGCACGGTGGTGCATGTGAGTGTTGGCAGTTGACATCGTTAACCAACCGGGTCTCGGTTTGTCTAGCCGACATCTGTTTTGTGGATCTTCTCCCGGTTCTCTCGCTCCCACCGGGGTGAGAGTTTCTCTTAACCCCATGATGTTGCTCCTTTCCCCGGTTCTCCTGCTTCTGTTCCGCGTGGTCTTATTCGAGGCTTCGCAGGGAATCATCCAGGACAGCGGCTACTATCACCACAATGACCCGGAACTCGGACTCACATTTGCCGGCCAAAGAACGGTGTTCGACTCGACAGGTAAAAAATGACCCCCGAATGACTGACGGTGACAGTAAGCGTGGATAGCCGTAGGTTAAAAATGCGTCCACACACCCTCATTACCCTGAAGTAAACCCTGCTCCAACATGGATCTAGCAACGATTGGATAGGTGAAAATCAATGGGTCCACACATGTAGTTGAAACACAACCACTTGAGTCAGATCAGTGCAGATCTGGGTCAAATAGCATCAACACTTTCTTATCCTTGAGCTGTGCGTAGTTTGCCCGGTGTAGTGGAACCTGTGGAATATCCCCAAAAGTAAATCGAGGCGCAACTAAACTAGCTACATTTGTTTGGCCCAGGATCTGCAGATCTTCGATTAATCAAGATAAGTTATTCCAACCACGGGGTCCTGAAGCAGGATCTCGCGGAGACAGGGGAGTGACAACCGTTAACTGTTATGCACGTGTTTTGCTCACTCAGCGGTTATCTGAGCTCGGTGTTTAGGAGGAGTCATCAATGTTGAGAAACAAACTGGCATGGTGGAAATGTACCGTTTTAACAACACCTCCTCGGTGACTGGTCCTATCATTCTATAGTCGCTGGGACACATGGAGTTGGGGACACATTGAGTTCGCAGGACATTTGGGCATTGGAGATGGGCGCAGGTGTTGCGTGGCATGGTACTCTCGCAGCTGCTTGTAGCCAAACATAGTTTAGATGCGGGATGGTTCATCGTAATTGACACATTCAGACGCAGGGAACCACTGGGCATTGAGAATTGGAGATGAGCACTTCGGCAGGGCAAGGACCAGAGATGTGCTTTGGAGTGGGGCGTGATGATGACGGAATTCCGTTGCGATTTAGATGCGTCACTTTAGAATTTAACAAACCATGTCACTCTATAATTACAAGTGTCTTTTTTTCGTGCGCACTACACGATTATGTATACAGGGAATTTCAATCACAGATAAAAGACACAGTAGGTTACTTAAGACAAACGATCAAGAGGAGAGTACAGTACATTAGAGGAGAGTACAGCACGTTAGAGGAGAGTACAGTACATTAGAGGAGAGTACAGTGCATTAGAGGAGAGTACAGCACGTTAGAGGAGAGTACAGTACATTAGAGGAGAGTACAGTACATTAGAGGAGAGTACAGTACATTAGAGGAGAGTACAGTACAGTACATTAGAGGAGACTACAGTACATTAGAGGAGAGTACAGTACAGTACATTAGAGGAGAGTACAGTACATTAGAGGAGAGTACAGTACAGTACATTAGAGGAGAGTACAGTACAGTACATTAGAGGAGAGTACAGTACATTAGAGTACAGTACAGTACATTAGAGGAGAGTACAGCACGTTAGAGGAGAGTACAGTACATTAGAGGAGAGTACAGTACATTAGAGGAGAGTACAGCACCTTAGAGGAGAGTACAGTGCATTAGAGGAGAGTACAGCACGTTAGAGGAGAGTACAGTACATTAGAGGAGAGTACAGTACATTAGAGGAGAGTACAGTACATTAGAGGAGAGTACAGTACATTAGAGGAGAGTACAGTACATTAGAGGAGAGTACAGTACAGTACATTAGAGGAGAGTACAGCACGTTAGAGGAGAGTACAGTGCATTAGAGGAGAGTACAGCACGTTAGAGGAGAGTACAGTACATTAGAGGAGAGTACAGTACATTAGAGGAGAGTACAGTACATTAGAGGAGAGTACAGTACAGTACATTAGAGGAGACTACAGTACATTAGAGGAGAGTACAGTACAGTACATTAGAGGAGAGTACAGTACATTAGAGGAGAGTACAGTACAGTACATTAGAGGAGAGTACAGTACAGTACATTAGAGGAGAGTACAGTACATTAGAGTACAGTACAGTACATTAGAGGAGAGTACAGCACGTTAGAGGAGAGTACAGTACATTAGAGGAGAGTACAGTACATTAGAGGAGAGTACAGCACGTTAGAGGAGAGTACAGTGCATTAGAGGAGAGTACAGCACGTTAGAGGAGAGTACAGTACATTAGAGGAGAGTACAGTACATTAGAGGAGAGTACAGTACATTAGAGGAGAGTACAGTACATTAGAGGAGAGTACAGTACATTAGAGGAGAGTACAGTACAGTACATTAGAGGAGAGTACAGCACGTTAGAGGAGAGTACAGTGCATTAGAGGAGAGTACAGCACGTTAGAGGAGAGTACAGTACATTAGAGGAGAGTACAGTACATTAGAGGAGAGTACAGTACATTAGAGGAGAGTACAGTACATTAGAGGAGAGTACAGTACAGTACATTAGAGGAGAGTACAGTACAGTACATTAGAGGAGAGTACAGCACGTTAGAGGAGAGTACAGTGCATTAGAGGAGAGTACAGCACGTTAGAGGAGAGTACAGTACATTAGAGGAGAGTACAGTACATTAGAGGAGAGTACAGTACATTAGAGGAGAGTACAGTACATTAGAGGAGAGTACAGTACATTAGAGGAGAGTACAGTACAGTACATTAGAGGAGAGTACAGCACGTTAGAGGAGAGTACAGTACATTAGAGGAGAGTACAGTACATTAGAGGAGAGTACAGTACATTAGAGGAGAGTACAGTACATTAGAGGAGAGTACAGTACATTAGAGGAGAGTACAGTACAGTACATTAGAGGAGAGTACAGCACGTTAGAGGAGAGTACAGTACATTAGAGGAGAGTACAGTACAGTACATTAGAGGAGAGTACAGCACGTTAGAGGAGAGTACAGTACATTAGAGGAGAGTACAGCACGTTAGAGGAGAGTACAGTACATTAGAGGAGAGTACAGTACATTAGAGGAGAGTACAGTACAGAGTAGAGTAGAATACGGTACAGTAGAATAGAGTAGAATATAATAGAGTAGAGTAGAATACATTACAGTACAGTAGAGCACAATACAGTAGAATACTGTACTGTACAGGAGAGTACTGTACAGGAGAGTACTGTGCAGGAGAGTACTGTACAGGAGAGTACTGTACAGGTGAGTACTGTGCAGGAGAGTACTGTACAGGAGAGTACTGTACAGGTGAGTACTGTGCAGGAGAGTACTGTACAGGAGAGTACTGTACAGGAGAGTACTGTACAGGTGAGTACTGTGTAGGAGAGTACTGTACAGGTGAGTACTGTGCAGGAGAGTACTGTACAGGAGAGTACTGTACAGGAGAGTACTGTACAGGAGAGTACTGTGCAGGAGAGTACTGTACAGGAGAGTACTGTGCAGGAGAGTACTGTACAGGAGAGTACTGTACAGGTGAGTACTGTGCAGGAGAGTACTGTACAGGAGAGTACTGTACAGGAGAGTACTGTACAGGAGAGTACTGTGCAGGAGAGTACTGTACAGGAGAGTACTGTACAGGTGAGTACTGTGCAGGAGAGTACTGTACAGGAGAGTACTGTACAGGTGAGTACTGTGCAGGAGAGTACTGTACAGGAGAGTACTGTGCAGGAGAGTACTGTGCAGGAGAGTACTGTGCAGCAGAGTACTGTACAGGCGAGTACTGTGCAGGAGAGTACTGTACAGGAGAGTACTGTGCAGGAGAGTACTGTGCAGGAGAGTACTGTACAGGAGAGTACTGTGCAGGAGAGTACTGTGCTGGAGAGTACTGTAGAGTACAGTTTGGTTCATTACAGTACAGGAGAGCACTGTGCAGGAGAGTACTGTGCAGGAGAGTACTGTACAGGATAGTACTGTAGAGTATAGTTTGGTTCATTACAGTACAGTAAAGCACAATACAGTAGAATACTGTACTGTGCAGGAGAGTACTGTGCAGGAGAGTACTGTGCAGGAGAGTACTGTGCAGGAGAGTACTGTGCAGGAGAGTACTGTGCAGGAGAGTACTGTGCAGGAGAGTACTGTGCAGGAGAGTACTGTGCAGGAGAGTACTGTGCAGGAGAGTACTGTGCAGGAGAGTACTGTGCAGGAGAGTACTGTACAGGAGAGTACTGTGCAGGAGAGTACTGTACAGGAGAGTACTGTGCAGGAGAGTACTGTGCAGGAGAGTACTGTACAGGAGAGTACTGTGCAGGAGAGTACTGTGCAGGAGAGTACTGTGCAGGAGAGTACTGTAGATTATAGTTATGTTCATTACAGTACAGTAACTCTAGTGTGTATTATACTCAAGTGTACAGTACAGTGTAGGACTGAACCAATCATGGATGTCTATGTTTGGGCCAAATCAAGTCTGGACCAAACCTAAAAAAATGACATCTGTGGATGCTGAAATATATATCTGGTCCAGACCGTACCAAAAAACAAAAACAATTCTGTGGACAAGGCAGACTGGCCACATTTCAACTACTTTTCAACTTCCACGAACATCCAGTGTCGGTCGGTGCTCAGTGACTAAGAACGGCAGGTTACAGTGAAATAAAGTTTTAGGAGCAACAACGGCTCAGCCGCGAAGTGGTAGGCCACACAAGCTCACAGAGCGGGGTTGTCAAGAGCGCCGAAGCACGTAAAACGTAAAAAATCCTCCGTCCGTCGGGTTGCAGAACTTATTAATACTGAATTACAAACAGCCTCTGGAAGCAACAGTCAGCACAAGAACTGTTCATTGGGAGTTTATTAATGAAATGGGTTTCCATGGCCCGAGCAGCCGCACACAAGCCTAAGATCACCATGGGAAATGCCAAGAGTTGGCTGGAGTGGTGTGTAAAGCTCTCTTACATTGGACTCTGGAGCAGTGGAAACTCGTTCTCTGGCAGTCTGACGCACTAATCTGGGTTTGGCGGATGCCAGGAGAACGCTACCTACCCCGAATGCGTAGTGCCAACTGTAAAGCTTGGTGGAGGAGGAATACTGGTCTGGGGTTGTTCTTCATGGTTTGGGCCCCTTAGTTTCAGTGAGGGGAAACTACAGCAAACAATGTTCTAGACGATTCTGTCCTGTTTCAGCATGACAATGCCTCTGTGCAAAAAGCGAGATCCGTACAGAAATGGTTTGTCGAGATCGGTGTGGAAGAACTTGACTAGCCTGCACAGAGCCCTGACCTCAACCCCGTCTAACATCTTTGGGATTGTATTGGAACGCCGACTGCGAGCCAGGCCTAATCGTCCAGCATCAGTACCCGACCTCACTAATACTATTGTGGCTGAATGGAAGCAAGTCCCCGCAGAAATGTTCCAACATCTAGTGGAAAACCTTCCCAGAACAGTGGAGGCTGTTATAGCAGCAAAGGGAGGGACCAACTCCATATTAATGCCCATGATTTTGGAATGAGATGTTAGACGAGCAGGTGTCCACATCCCTTTGGTCATGTAGTGTGTATTGATAAACCTTGTACTGCAGTGACCTAAATCAGGGTCACAAAGTATCCACCTCACACACATGGTTCTGGGCTTAAACAAAAGAAGACACCTGCACCATGTCAGATATAGAGTTGAAATGTATTACATTTAGAGTTTGCATCACAATATTTACACTTCATATACATCACAGAAGACTGAAATACAACCAAACTGTTAGACATAGAAACACCAATATTACAGTTTATATACATCACAGAAGACTGAAATATAACCAAACTGTTAGACATAGAAACACCAATATTACAGTTTATATACATCACAGAAGACTGAAATACAACCAAACTGTTAGACATAGAAACACCAATATTACAGTTTATATACATCACAGAAGACTGAAATATAACCAAACTGTTAGACATAGAAACACCAGATGTACAGTTTATATACATCACAGAAGACTGAAATATAACCAAACTGTTAGACATAGAAACACCACATTTACACTTTATATACATCACAGAAGACTGAAATATAACCAAACCGTTAGACATAGAAACACCAGATGTACACTTTATATACATCACAGAAGACTGAAATATAACCAAACAGTTTGACAGAAACACCAGATTTACACCAGATGTACACTTCATATACATCACAGAAGACTGAAATATAACCAAACAGTTTGACAGAAACACCAGATTTAACAGTTAGACATAGAAACACCAATATTACAGTTTATATACATCACAGAAGACTAAAATATAACCAAACCGTTAGACATAGAAACACCAGATGTACACTTCATATACATCACAGAAGACTGAAATATAACCAAACTGTTAGACATAGAAACACCAGATGTACACTTTATATACATCACAGAAGACTAAACTATAACCAAACTGTTAGACATAGAAACACCAGATGTACACTTCATATACATCACAGAAGACTGAAATATAACCAAACTGTTAGACATAGAAACACCAATATTACAGTTTATATACATCACAGAAGACTGAAATATAACCAAACTGTTAGACATAGAAACACCAGATGTACACTTCATATACATCACAGAAGACTGAAATATAACCAAACAGTTTGACAGAAACACCAGATGTACACTTCATATACATCACAGAAGACTGAAATATAACCAAACAGTTTGACAGAAACACCAATTTTTTTTGTCAGTTAATTTTGTTTTAAAACTAATACTGAAAAAATCTGAATAACATTCCACCACGAGGCCACTAGAGGGCGCTGATTGGTCAATTGACTGCAGGAAAGGGCTTCCTGACACATTGATACATGTGTTGATTGACCATCTCTATAGACCCATGCCTGGTGGTGTCACCTCCCTGTATGAACGAGGCCGACCGATACAGTCTGGAGGGTCTGAGGAACATCCACAGAGAGATGGATGACGACCAGGATGGAGGGATAGAGGTGGAGGAGAGCGTGGAGGTACGTAACCACGGAGGAGGGATTCAGGTGTGTTTTTGATTGGACAACCGATGGTAGGGGTCTTTAATTCAGTGACATGCTGTGTGTATGTCCTCGTCGACCAGTCAGTCCGTCTGTCTGTCTCGTGATTCCTGTCCTGTCAGTTTGTTTAAGCCACAGACACTAGAACCCCTTTAAGTGAGTCCAGATTAGAAGTGTAGAATGTTGGACTGTTTGTCCCAGAACTCCAGAACTCATCAGAATGTCGTCCAGGGCTAGATGATCCATGGGATTGGGTTGCTGTTACCGTGGAGACGGGAGGGGAGGGTGGCCGACATTCCTGTTCCCGTCACATGAAGAATCCAATTACAGCCAAGGATAGATTCCAAGATGGTGGAACGCACACACACACGCACACACACGCGCGCACGCGCACGCACGCGCACGCGCACGCACGCACGCACGCACACACACACACACACACACACACACACACACACACACACACACACACACACACACACACACACACACGACACACACGACACCCAGACACCCAGTCTATTTTATCTCTAAACTAAAACGTCTTGGTCCTTATCACCGGTGCAGTTGACAGTCGTCAAACTAATGTGGAAACTTAGAAAGGTTAAGGATGTGTGAACTGTTTATTAGACATGCGTGGTTGTGTGTAGTTGGCTTAGTGTGTGTTAGACGTTTACCTTTTGACATTAAGCTGTAAACTTTTCATAATCTTGTGTGTGTGTGTGTGTGTGTGTGTGTGTGTGTGTGTGTGTGTGTGTGTGTAGTTCATCATCGAAGACATGAAACAGCAGCCGACCAACAAACACAGCCGTCTTCACAGAGAGGACCAGCACATCACCATAGAGGAACTGTGGAGGGGCTGGAAGTTCTCAGAAGGTACTCTGTGTGTGTGATTACGCAATCTGTTATTACATTCACAGTTTCTTCATTACCTAACCCTCCCACCTCTCTCCCTCGTGCTCTCTCTCTCTATCCCTCTCTCTCTCTATCCCCCTCTCTCTATCCCCCTCTCTCTATCCCCTCCCACTCTCTCTATCCCCTCCCACTCTCTCTGTCCCCATCTGACCTCCCCTCTCTCTATCCCCTCCCACTCTCTCTGTCCCCATCTGAACTCCCCTCTCTTTATCCCCTCCCACTCTCTCTATCCCCTCCCACTCTCTCTATCCCATCTGACCTTCCCTCTCTCTCCATCCCTCTCTCTCTATCCCCTCCCACCTCTCTCCCTCATGCTCTCTCTCTCTATCCCTCTCTCTCTATCCCCCTCTCTCTATCCCCTCCCACTCTCTCTATCCCCTCCCACTCTCTCTATCACCTCCCACTCTCTCTATCCCCATCTGACCTCCCCTCTCTCTATCCCCTCCCACTCTCTCTGTCCCCATCTGAACTCCCCTCTCTTTATCCCCTCCCACTCTCTCTATCCCCATCTGACCTCCCCTCTCTCTCTCTATCCCTCTCTCTCTATCCCCTCCCACCTCTCTCCCTCATGCTCTCTCTCTCTATCCCTCTCTCTCTATCCCCCTCTCTCTATCCCCTCCCACTCTCTCTATCCCCTCCCACTCTCTCTATCACCTCCCACTCTCTCTATCCCCATCTGACCTCCCCTCTCTCTCTATCCCCTCCCACTCGCTCTATCCCCATCTGACCTCCCCTCTCTCTATCCCCTCCCACTCTCTCTATCCCCTCCCACTCTCTCTATCTCCATCTGACCTCCCCTCTCTCTCTCTATCCCTCTCTCTCTATCCCCTCCCACCTCTCTCCCTCATGCTCTCTCTCTCTATCCCTCTCTCTCTATCCCCCTCTCTCTATCCCCTCCCACTCTCTCTATCCCCTCCCACTCTCTCTATCACCTCCCACTCTCTCTATCCCCATCTGACCTCCCCTCTCTCTCTATCCCCTCCCACTCGCTCTATCCCCATCTGACCTCCCCTCTCTCTATCCCCTCCCACTCTCTCTATCCCCTCCCACTCTCTCTATCTCCATCTGACCTCCCCTCTCTCTCTCTATCCCTCTCTCTCTATCCCCCTCTCTCTATCCCTTCCCCTCTCTCTATCCCCTCCCACTCTCTCTATCCTCTCCCACTCTCTCTATCCCCTCCCACTCTCTCTATCCCCATCTGACCTTCCTCCCCCCTCCTCTCTCTATCCCCTCCCCCTCTCTCCCTTCCTCCCCCTCCTCCTCTCTTTATCCCCACCTGACCTCCCCTCTCTCTCCCTTCCTCCCCCCCTCTCTCCCTTCCTCCCCCTTCTCTCCCTTCCTCCCCTCTCTCTCCCTTCCTCCCCCTCCTCCTCTCTCTATCCCCATCTGACCTCCCCCTCTCTCCCTTACTCCCCTTATCTCTCCCTTCCTACCCTCTCTCTCCCTTCCTCTCCTTCTCCCTCCCTTCATCCCCCTCCTCCTCTCTTTATCCCCTCCCCCTCTCTCCCTTCCTCCCCCTCTCCCCTTCCTCCCCCTTCTCTCCCTTCCTCCCCTCTCTCTCCCTTCCTCCCCCTCTCTCTCCCTTCCTCCTCATCCTATCTCTATCCCCATCTGACCTCCCCCTACTCTCCCTTCCTCCCCCTCTCTCTCCCTTCCTCCCCCTCTCTCTCCCTTCCTCCCCCTCTCTCTCCCTTCCTCCTCCTCTCTCTATCCCCATCCGACCTCCCCCCCTCTCTCCCTTCCTCCCCCTCCTCCCCTCTCTACCCCTCCCCCTCTCTCCCTTCCTCCCCCTCCTCCTCTCTCTATCCCCATCTGACCTCCCCCTCTCTCTCCCTTCCTCCCCCTCCTCCTCTCTCTATCCCCATCTGACCTCCCCTCTCTCTCCCTTCCTCCACCTCTTCCCCTTCTCTCCCTTCCTACTCTCTCTCTCCCTTCCTCCCCCTCCTCCTCTCTCTATCCCCATCTGACCTCCCCCTCTCTCCTTTCCTTCCCCCTCTCTCCCCCTCTCTCCTCCCCCTTCCTCTCTCCCCCTCCTCCCCCCTCCTTCTCTCCCCTTCTCTCCCCCTCCCTCTCTCCCCTCCTCTCTCTATCAGTCCATAACTGGACTCAGGATGAGGTGTTGAGGTGGCTCAGGGAGTTTGTAGAGCTGCCCCAGTACGAGAAGAACTTTAAAGACTTCAGAGTCAACGGCAACACCCTCCCCAGGTGAGAACGGCCAATCAGAAACCTCAGAGAGGCACTTCCTGGTGGGCACAGCCAATCAGAAAGCTTCTTACTGAAAGTTACTGGCCAATCAGGTAACACACCCTAGTTACAATGTCCATTTGGTAGATTTTGAGTCATCACTATACAATTACAAAGAAATCCGAAGCAGCTCAATTTGTCTAATTAAAACGCTGAATAATATCAGAACAGAAAGAGAAACACAGTCCAATCAGATGGAGAAAGATCCAATCAGAACACTCAGAGCTGGTGTTATTGTGATGCGTGCAGGATAGCAGCCAATGATTAATAATATCAGAACAGAAAGAGAAACACAGTCCAATCAGATGGAGAAAGATCCAATCAGAACACTCAGAGCTGGTGTTATTGTGATGCGTGCAGGATAGCAGCCAATGATTAATAATATCAGAACAGAAAGAGAAATACAGTCCAATCAGATGGAGAAAGATCCAATCAGAACACTCAGAGCTGGTGTTATTGTGATGCGTGCAGGATAGCAGCCAATGAGCCGTCGTTCCTGAGTGGCCAGCTGAAGATCGTGGACCAGAGAGACAAACAGAAACTCAACATCAAGGCTCTGGACGCGGTGCTGTTTGGTGCTCCTATACGTGTGTAGACAGTACACACACACACACACACACACACACACACACCACACAACCACACACACACACACCACACGCACACAACACACACACACACACAACACACCACACGCACACACACACACACCACACACACACACACACACAACACACACACACACACACAACACACCACACACACACACACACACACACGCACACCACACGCACACACCACACACACACACACACACGCACACACATACACACACACACACTTTGTGCATTTGCTCATGTCCACTGATTATATTGAGAAGCGCTAAACAAATGAAATAATCTTCCTCCTCCTCCCCTCTCCTCCTCCTCTTCCTCCTCCCCTCTCCTCCTCCTCTTCCTCCTCCACTTTCATCATGACTGTCATCATCATTATCCTCATCCTCCTCCTTCCTCTTCTCTCTCCTCCTCCTCTCTCCTCCTCTCTCCTCATTCTCTCTCCTTCTCCTCTCTTCTGCTCCTTCCTCTCCTCCTCCCCTCTCCTCCTTCTCTCTCCTGCTCCTTCCTCTCTTCCTTCTCTCTCTTCCTCCCCTCTCCTGCTCTTTTCTCTCCTCTTCCTCTCTCCTCCTCCTCTCTCCTGCTCCTCCTCTCCTCCCCCTCTCTTCTGCCCCTTCCTCTCCTCCTTCTCTCTCCTCCTTCTCTCTCCTCCTCCTCCTCCTTCCTTTCCTCCTCCTCCTCCTCTCCTCCTTCAGGCCCACCCCATAACTACATGAAGGACTTGTTGCTGATAGTTTCTGTGATGATGGGTGTAGGAGGCTGCTGGTTCTCTCAGGTCCAGAACAAAGCTTCCAAAGTCCACATCTCCAAGATGATGAAGGACCTGGAGAGTCTGCAGAGTGCTGAGCTCAGCCTCAGAGAACTACAGGAACAGTGAGTCTCTATGACTGTGTGTGTATTGAGGGGTGTGTGTGTGTGTGTTTGTTGCTAACCTGTATGTGTGTTTGTTGCTAACCTGTATGTGTGTTTGTTCCTAACATGTGTGTGTGTTTGTTGCTAACGCGTGTCCTCGTCCTGATACCAGGCTGGAGCAGGCCCAGTATGTGGTTGTTGCTATGATACCAGACTGTTGCTATGACACCAGGCTGTTGCTATGATACCAGGCTGTTGCTATGATACCAGGCTGGAGCAGGCCCAGTATGTGGTTGTTGCTATGATACCAGGCTGTTGCTATGATACCAGGCTGGAGCAGGCCCAGTATGTGGTTGTTGCTATGATACCAGGCTGGAGCAGGCCCAGTATGTGGTTGTTGCTTTGATACCAGGCTGTTGCTATGACACCAGGCTGGAACAGGCCCAGTATGTGGTTGTTGCTATGATACCAGGCTGTTGCTATGACACCAGGCTGGAGCAGGCCCAGTATGTGGTTGTTGCTATGACACCAGGCTGTTGCTATGACACCAGGTTGTTGCTATGATACCAGGCTGTTGCTATGACACCAGGCTGGAGCAGGCCCAGTATGTGGTTGTTGCTATGATACCAGGCTGTTGCTATGACACCAGGCTGGAGCAGGCCCAGTATGTGGTTGTTGCAATGACACCAGGCTGGAGCAGGCCCAGTATGTGGTTGTTGCTATGATCCCAGGCTGTTGCTATGACACCAGGCTGGAGCAGGCCCAGTATGTGGTTGTTGCTATGACACCAGGCTGTTGCTATGATACCAGGCTGTTGCTATGACACCAGGCTGGAGCAGGCCCAGTATGTGGTTGTTGCTATGATACCAGGCTGTTGCTATGATACCAGGCTGTTGCTATGACACCAGGCTTTTGCTATGACACCAGGCTGGAGCAGTCCCAGTATGTGGTTGTTGCTATGATACCAGGTTGTTGCTATGATACCAGGCTGGAGCAGGCCCAGTATGTGGTTGTTGCTATGATACCAGGCTGTTGCTATGACACCAGGCTGGAGCAGGCCCAGTATGTGGTTGTTGCTATGACACCAGGCTGGAGCAGGCCCAGTATGTGGTTGTTGCTATGATCCCAGGCTGTTGCTATGACACCAGGCTGGAGCAGGCCCAGTATGTGGTTGTTGCTATGACACCAGGCTGTTGCTATGATACCAGGCTGTTGCTATGACACCAGGCTGGAGCAGGCCCAGTATGTGGTTGTTGCTATGATACCAGGCTGTTGCTATGATACCAGGCTGTTGCTATGACACCAGGCTGTTGCTATGATACCAGGCTGTTGCTATGACACCAGGCTTTTGCTATGACACCAGGCTGGAGCAGTCCCAGTATGTGGTTGTTGCTATGATACCAGGCTGTTGCTATGATACCAGGCTGGAGCAGGCCCAGTATGTGGTTGTTGCTATGATACCAGGCTGTTGCTATGACACCAGGCTGGAGCAGGCCCAGTATGTGGTTGTTGCTATGATACCAGGCTGTTGCTATGACACCAGGCTGGAGCAGGCCCAGTATGTGGTTGTTGCTATGACACCAGGCTGGAGCAGGCCCAGTATGTGGTTGTTGCTATGATACCAGGCTGTTGCTATGACACCAGGCTGGAACAGGCCCAGTATGTGGTTGTTGCTATTACACCAGGCTGTTGCTATGATACCAGGCTGGAGCAGGCCCAGGAGGAGAAGCGTAGCGTGGCAGAGGAGAAACAGAACCTGGAGGAGAAGATGAGGGATGAGATCATGGGAGCCCAGGAGGAGGCGCACAGACTCCATCGGCTCAGAGCTGGAGCCGTCAGTCAACTGAGTAGACTGAGATACGCAGAGGAGGAGCTGGAGCAGGTAGAGAACCTTACCTTACCCTGCCTAACCATACCCAACCTAACAACTGAGCAGAATGAGATACGCAGAGGAGGAGCTGGAGCAGGTAGAGAACCTTACCTTACCTTACCCTGCCTAACCATACCCAACCTAACAACTGAGCAGACTGAGATACGCAGAGGAGGAGCTGGAGCAGGTAGAGAACCTTACCTTACCCTACCTAACCATACCCTACCTAACCATACCCTACCTAACAACTGAGCAGACTGAGATACGCAGAGGAAGAGCTGGAGCAGGTAGAGAACCTTACCTAACCTTACCCTACCTAACAACTGAGCAGACTAACCTTACCCTACCTTACTTTACCTAACCTAATCTTACCCTATCTTACTTTACCTAACCTTACCCTATCTTACTTTACCTAACCTTACCTTACCCTATCTTACCATACCGTATCTTACTTTATCTAACCTTACCCTATCTTACTTTACCTAACCTTGCCCTACTTAACCTTACCCTATCTAACCTTACCCTATCTTACTTTACCTAACCTTACCCTATCTTACTTAACCTAACCTTACCCTACCTAACCTTACCCTACCTAACCTTACCCTACCTAACCTTACGCTATCTTACTTTACCTAACCTTACCCTATCTTACTTTACCTAACCTTACTCTATCTTACTTTACCTAACCTTACCCTACCTTACCCTATCTTACTTTACCTAACCTTACCCTACCTTACCCTATCTTACTTTACCTAACCTTACCCTACCTTACCCTATCTTACTTTACCTAACCTTACCCTATCTTACTTTACCTAACCTTACTCTATCTTACTTTACCTAACCTTACCCTACCTTACCCTATCTTACTTTACCTAACCTTACCCTATCTTACTTTACCTAACCTTACCCTACTTAACCTTACCCTACCTAACCTTACCCTACCTAAACTTACCCTATCTTACTTGACCTAACCTTACTCTATCTTACTTTACCTAACCATACCCTACTTAACCTTACCCTACCTAACCTTACCCTATCTTACTTTACCTAACCTTACCCTACCTTACCCTATCTTACTTTACCTAACCTTACCCTATCTTACTTTACCTAACCTTACTCTATCTTACTTTACCTAACCTTACCCTATCTTACTTTACCTAACCTTACCCTACCTTACCCTATCTTACTTTACCTAACCTTACCCTATCTTACTTTACCTAACCTTACCCTACTTAACCTTACCCTACCTAACCTTACCCTACCTAAACTTACCCTATCTTACTTGACCTAACCTTACTCTATCTTACTTGACCTAACCTTACCCTACTTAACCTTACCCTACCTAACCTTACCCTATCTTACTTGACCTAACCTTACTCTATCTTACTTTACCTAACCATACCCTACTTAGCCTTACCCTACCTAACCTTACCCTATCTTACTTTACCTAACCTTACCCTATCTTACTTGACCTAACCTTACCCTATCTTACTTTACCTAACCTTACCCTACCTTACCCTATCTTACTTTACCTAACCTTACCCTATCTTTCCCTACCTCACCTTACCCTATCTTACCTTACCTCACCTTACCCTACCTAACGTAACCCTACCTAACCTTACCTTACCTTACATACCTAACCTAACCTTACCCTACCCTACCTAACCTAACCTAACCTTACCTTACCTTACCTTACCTTACCTTACCTTACCTTACCTACCTAACCTTACCCTACCTAACCTAACCTAACAACCCTACCTAGCCTAACCTTACCCTACCTAACCCAACCCTACCTAACCTTACCCTACCTAACCTAACCTAACATCCCTTCCTAACCTAACCTTACCCTACCTAACCCAACCCTACCTAACCTTACCCTACCTAACCTTACCCTACCTAACCCAACCTAACCCTACCTAACCTTACCCTACCTAACCTTACCCTACCTAACCTAACCTTACCCTACCTAACCTAACCTAACCCTACCTAACCTTACCCTACCTAACTCTACCTAACCTAACACTACCTAACCTTACCCTACCTAAACTTACCCTACCTAACCTTACCTACCTAACCTAACCCTACCCTACCTAACACTACCTAACCCTACCTAACCTAACCCTACCTAACCTAACACTACCTAACCCTACCTAACCTAACACTACCTAACACTACCTAACCTAACCTAACATAACCCTACCTAACCTAACCCTACCTAACACTACCTAACCGAACACTACCTAACCGAACACTACCTAACCTAACACTACCTAACCTAACATAACCCTACCTAACCTTACCCTACCTAACCTTACCCTACCTAACCCTACCGTACCTAACCCTACCTAACCTAACCCTACCATACCTAACCTAACCTTACCTACCTAACCTTACCATACCTAACATACCTAACATACCATACCTAACATACCTTACCATACCTAACCTTACCCTACCTAACCTTACCCTACCTAACCTAACCTTACCCTACCTAACCTTACCCTACCTAACCCTACCTAACCTAACACTACCTAACACTACCTAACCCTGTGTGTGCGTGTGTGTATCTAGGTTCGGGGAGCATTAAAGAAGGCAGAGAAGGACATGATGGCGTACTGGTCTGTCCCGGAGGCCCTACAGCTCTGGCTACAGCTGACCCACGAGGTGGAGGTGCAGTACTACAACATCAAGAAGCACAGCGCTGAGCTGCAGCTCAACACAGCCAAGGAAGAGGTAGGAGACTACTGATTAGTTGGTTGGTTGGTTGGTGGATTAGTTGAGTGGGTGGTTGATTTGTTGTTGAATTAGTTGGTTAGTTGGTTGGTTGGTGGATTGGTTGGTTGGTTGGTTGGTTGATTGGTTGGTTGGTTGGTTGGTTGGTGGATTAGTTGATTGGTTGGTTGGTGGATTAGTTGATTGGTTGGTTGGTTGGTGGATTACTTGATTGGTTGGCTGGTGGATTACTTGATTGGTTGGTTGGTGGATTAGTTTGTTGGTTGGCTGGTTGATTGTTTGGTGGATAAGTTGATTAGTTGCTTGGTGGATTAGTTGATTAGATGGTTGGTGGATTAGTTGATTGGTTGGTTGGTGGATTAGTTTGTTGGTTGGTTGATTGGTTGGTGGATTAGTTGGTTGGTGGATTAGTTGTTTGGTTGGTTGGTGGATTAGTTGATTGGTTGGTTGGTGGATTAGTTGATTGTTTGGTTGGTGGATTAGTTGGTTGGTTGGTTGGTGGATTAGTTGGTTGGTTGGTTGGTTGGTTGGTTGGTTGGTTGGTTGGTGGATTAGTTGGTTGGTTGGTGGATTAGTTGGTTGGTCGGTTGGTTGATTGGTTGGTTGGTGGATTAGTTGATTGGTTGGTGGATTGGTTGGTTGGTTGGTGGATTAATTGGTTGGTTGGTGGATTAGTTGGTTGGTCGGTTGGTTGATTGGTTGGTTGGTGGATTAGTTGATTGGTTGGTGGATTGGTTGGTTGGTTGGTGGATTAATTGGTTGGTTGGTGGATTAGTTGGTTGGTGGATTAGTTGGTTGGTTGATTGGTTGATTGGTTGGTGGATTAGTTGATTGGTTGGTTCGGTTGGTTGGTTGGTGGATTAGTTGATTGGTTGGTTCGGTTGGTTGGTTGGTGGATTAGTTGGTTGGTTGGTGGATTAGTTGGTTGATTGGTCCAATACTACAACGTCAAGAAACACAGTGCTGAGCTGCAGCTGGCCACTGCTGAGGAGGAGGTAGGAGAGAGACGTAAACCAATCAATCAGTTTATTGATTCATCAACTGATTGATTTCCTTTCACTGACTTCACGTAGGAAGAAAGAACATAGGGGCTGTAATTAACCCCTGGTGTGGACATGACCAGGACAATGCATTAAACAAGTCATCTGTCCTCCATATTAACCCTTGGTGTGGACATGACCAGGATAATGCATTAAACTAGTCATCTATCCTCCATATTAACCCTTGGTGTGGACATGACCAGGATAATGCATTAAACAAGTCATCTATCCTCCATATTAACCCTTGGTGTGGACATGACCAGGAGGATGTGACCTCATATTAACCCCTTGGTCTGTGTATATCCTGTCCAGGCAGAAAAGATCAAGAAGAAGAGGAGTTCCCTCATGGGGACATTCCACGTGGCTCACAGCTCCTCACTGGACGATGTTGACACCAAGATCCTGGAGGCCAAGTGAGAGAGAGAGAGACACACACACACATTTTTCTATCCTCGTGGGGACCTAAAAATGGATTTCCATTCAACATCATCTTTTTCCTAACCTTAACCCCTAACCCTAACCCTAACCCCTAACCCTAACCCTTAACCCCTAAGCTTAAAATAGCAGGTCCCCACGAGGATAGAAGAACAAGATCACACACACACACACACACACACACACACACACACACACACACACACACACACACACACACACACACACACACACACACACACACACACAGTGTTAATTTAGTCAACAATAACTATGACAAAAAATACTTGTCAGCAACCTATTTTTCCTGCCTGAAACTATGAAGATAACGAGACCAGATGGCCTGGAGAAAAAACCCATAACTGTAACACATTACTTTGAATTTCAGTCGATGGAAATGTGACGAGACGAGAATTCCACGTTAGACTAATGGACATTTTAATTTGACATGAATCTACTTTTCATCCGTTTTGTCCAATCCTAACCATGCATGCAGAATATGTTTTAATGTAGGCCTCTCATTGGCAGAATTAAAGTTGTGTGATCTGATTGAGCTGATCTGCCTGGCTCTCCCACACAGCTCCCAGGCAGTCTCTTCAGTCACTCTTCAGTCTTTTGAACTGATGTGAAGCCAAGACACTGGACTTGTAACTAACCTCAACTAGAAACCTTGTTTACTCTCTTACTTACATTGTAACTAACCTCAACTAGAAACCTTGTTTACTCTCTTACTTACATGGAGGCTATTTTCTGATTTGATTACATCAGAAGCTCAATTTTCCCATGTTGTGCTGTTGTTCATTCATCTGTGCCAACGGTCCACAACTGTGAGTTGCAGTTGGTGTTCTCGTGTTTTTGTGACAGAGTTGACGTGGGTTTTTGTGACGGAGTTGACGTGGGTTTTGGGACGGAGCCGACGTGGTTTTGTGACGGAGTTTTTGTAACAGATTTGACTTCGTTGTGTCACGGTAACATACTAAACTAATGTCTGTTGTGTTGACATAGCTGACATGTTACTATATTATAACAGTCTGCACCTGTGTGTTGGATCACAGGAACGCCCTACCAGACGTTAACTAGCTGACATAAACTGTGCATTTGTCATCCCTCACAGGAACGCCCTATCAGAAGTCACGGCCTGCCTACGGGAGCGTCTCCACCGCTGGCAACAGATAGAGCGTCTGTGTGGTTTCCCTCTCCTCAGGAACTCTGGCCTGGCCAGCCTGACAGCCACACTGTATTCAGACTCTAACTGGGTGGCGATGCCCAGGGTGTCTGTACCCGCCTTCCCTTCCTGTCATGAAACAATACAAGGCTCTCTGGAGGATCTGATGGAAGACCCCTCAGCATCCATCTTAGGTAGGTTATAGCAATCAGTCGCTCAGTTGGTCAATATAATGAGAATATAATATGGTCATTATTAAGGAGACATGTTTATGCAAACAGATTTACAGCACGGTGAGTGTATGTTTATGGGAAACACCGTGGTAATCAATCTTATGCCCATACCTAGTCAAGGGCCTGACGATTAGTTCACACGTTGAATCAGGTGCTAGCTCTGGAATAGATCAAACACATGGTACGGCTGGGGGTCCTGAGGGGAGGTTTGGCACGGCTGGGGGTCCTGAGGAGAGGTTTGGAACGGCTGGGGGTCCTGAGGAGAGGTTTGGAACGACTGGGAGTCCTGAGGAGAGGTTTGGAATGGCTGGGAGTCCTGAGGAGAGGTTTGGAATGGCTGGGAGTCCTGAGGAGAGGTTTGGAATGGCTGGGGTTTCTGAGGAGAGGTTTGGAACGGCTGGGGTTTCTGAGGAGAGGTTTGGAACAGCTGGGAGTCCTGAGGAGAGGTTTGGAACGGCTGGGGTTTCTGAGGAGAGGTTTGGAACAGCTGGGAGTCCTGAGGAGAGGTTTGGAACGGCTGGGGTCTCTGAGGAGAGGTTTGGAACAGCTGGGAGTCCTGAGGAGAGGTTTGGAACGGCTGGGGTTTCTGAGGAGAGGTTTGGAACAGCTGGGAGTCCTGAGGAGAGGTTTGGAACGGCTGGGGTTTCTGAGGAGAGGTTTGGAACAGCTGGGAGTCCTGAGGAGAGGTTTGGAACGGCTGGGGTCTCTGAGGAGAGGTTTGGAACAGCTGGGAGTCCTGAGGAGAGGTTTGGAACGGCTGGGGTTTCTGAGGAGAGGTTTGGAACAGCTGGGAGTCCTGAGGAGAGGTTTGGAACGGCTGGGGTTTCTGAGGAGAGGTTTGGAACAGCTGGGAGTCCTGAGGAGAGGTTTGGAACAGCTGGGGTTTCTGAGGAGAGGTTTGGAATGGCTGGGGTTTCTGAGGAGAGGTTTGGAACAGCTGGGATTCCTGAGGAGAGGTTGGGAACAGCTGGGAGTCCTGAGGAGAGGTTGGGAACAGCTAGTTGTCCTGAGGAGAGGTTGGGAACAGCTGGGATTCCTGAGGAGAGGTTGGGAACAGCTAGTTGTCCTGAGGAGAGGTTGGGAACAGCTGGGAGTCCTGAGGAGAGGTTGGGAACAGCTAGTTGTCCTGAGGAGAGGTTGGGAACAGCTGGGAGTCCTGAGGAGAGGTTGGGAACAGCTAGTTGTCCTGAGGAGAGGTTGGGAACAGCTGGGAGTCCTGAGGAGAGGTTGGAGAACCACTGCCATATCTGATTCAAGGTTTAAGTGATTAGCTGCTTAGTTGAATCAGGTTTAGTTTTATTTTTGCGAGGTTTTCCATTAATAGGTTTTCCATAAAATTAACAAAATAAAAAAAATTCACCAAAATTGTCCCCAAAATTTGTCCCACATTTTTCAGAGATTTAGTTAAAAAGTTATGGGGTATGTTCCCTTCCCTTTGCAACCCTAGTTCCACCAATGAAGCGCTCCCCTCGCTCTCGTGGCTCTACCTCCACCGTGTGTCGTCAACGGCGTTCTGGACACGCCTCCCCTTCCTCTTCCTCATCCTCCTACTCTGACCCCGATATCCTGATCCCTATCCACACCACGCTCCCCTGCTTCGAGGAAGAGGAGCAGATCTTCATCAACGCCCAGTGGAGGGGGTGAGTCGCACAATTTCAATTCAGTCAATTTAGGAAATAAACTGAAGTTTCAATTCGGATTCCAATTTTCTACAATGCTTCTCTGTGTCCACAGATTACAAGGTGACTCATGGTGACACTTACAGTATTTTCAATGTATGATTGAAACTTTGTGAACCTTTATGGAATCTTTGTCTCTCTATATATGTTCCTGTCTCTCCTTCTCCCTCCCCCTCTCCCCCTCTCCCCATCTCCCCCTCTCTCTCTCCCCCTCTCTCTCTCCTTCTCTCTACAGAGATTCTCAGGTAATTTATTCTGACAGGACCCCTCCTGTCAGCAGAAGGTCATCAGAACCTTCCGGAACGGAATCCCCCGTTTGTAAGATATCTAGAGAAGAACTGGAAGCTTCCTTGGATGAAGCCACATTGAAGACATCATCTAAAGACGAGCCGGACTATTCTTCTGTGGACAACAGTGCTCCAAGGAAAATGCAAAGAGTCAAAAGTGAGACTTCCATGGACCCCCCCGCCGACGCAGCAGCCACAAAGGTCTTGGGTCGTTCGATGGACAACGTCTCAAGGAAGTCATTCAGAGACGAGTGTCACGAGGTTCCGTTGGAGACTCACGTCTCAAAGAAGAGGTCTCTTCTATCTAGAGACGTGATCGGTGTGTCTCTGGACACCGGCTCCAGGCAGATGATGAGAGAGAGCTGGGGAGAAGCCTCATTCAACAACTCCATGAGAGGAAGACCCAGAGAAGAAATGGTGGCGGCCGTTGGAACCCCAACGAGAAGGATATCCCGAGAGGAGGTGGACTTCTTAGCCGACGGCGCTCAGAGGAGGATGGCGATGGCCAGAGACAAACTGACCCTTCATCTGGACAGCAACTCTTCTCACAAGATGCTCAGTAAGAAGATGGAGTTCCCAGTGGAACCACCATCTGCCGCCACGAGGAAGATATCGATAGACGAACACCATGAGATGTGCTCTCACACTAGCAGACGAACAAACAGCGATAAGGTTGACAGATCCATAGACACTCCCACTGGGAAGATCTACCCGGACAGGGTCGACAGTACCCCAGAAATCCCCAAACGGAGGATATCCAGGGAGGAGTATACGGTGTCGTCCCAGGTGGTTCACGATCCCCAGGTTTTGGATTGGGGTCAGTTCGGACAACCTGACCTCACCTTGTCCACACCATGGAAACAAACCCAGACACCTGACCCTTATACCTCCGACCACCTGACCGAACTGGTGTATGACGGTATTCTGGAGAAGTCCTGTATCACCCCAGCAACGACCCCTGACCTGCCCCAGAGGATCACGGAAGGAAGAGAGCGAGAAGGGAATCCTCCTGTGCCGCCCCCGAGGAGCAGCCGGTCCCTAAACACGTTGCCCCCGGAGATGAGAGGCGAGAGGCACCAAAAGGACAAAGACAAAAGCACGAAGTCGTCCAAACTCAAGAGCCTTTTTAAGAAGAGGAAAGATCATACCCCAGAACTGCCACAAGGGGGCCTGAACAATCTCTGACCGGTAACTGGAATTTAAACACTTTAATGTAAATTCTTTAACCAGGAAGTTTCTTGAGGCTATGAAACTCTGGATAAGACCTCAGCCAGGAAAAGCTGAGAGGAAACATGAACATTAGTCTTATAGATTTGATTTTTCAAAAAAAACGACACGGACTGTTTGGCTGGGATTACATGTTTGAAAGAAAAAAACATGAGCAATAGGATTGCTAATTTTTTTTCAAAGCCAACAAAGACTGATTTTTGAAACCCAGAAAAATAGTGTTCTGGCCGATAACGCGCAGATTGCCGGACAACATGTTATTTTGGCAGTCAACGGGCAGGTACCAACGGGCAGGTACCTCTTGAGTTGACATAGCAGTCTCTAAAACGGATTAATCTCGTACTAGACTGAATACTCTGAAAACAGGAACACAGTCGATGCTATAGTTTCGGTACTATTTTGGTACTACAAAGCAGAATCAATTAACCAGCTATCTTTTAATCAACCGTAGTTAACCATCTAACTTTGATAAATAACCAGAAATAACTATTAATTTTCTGGTTCATTTAAGAAAAGCTAAACTTAGATACGTGTGTCTTTGGTTGTTTAGTCAATTAGACAATGCCCATTTCAAGCTTAAAGCTATTTTCATAACGTTTAGGCAAGTTAGCTGGCTAACTCATTGATCCTGCTTTTATAGTATTGTCCTCAGAGGGACAAAGAGGATGAAGTGTGTAAGATAACCCATGGTGCCCAAATGTTGTCTCTGCAAGGAAGTCTTAATAAGTAGACCAATGATGGGTGTCCCGTTTTCAGCTTCGTATGGAAGCAGTGTGATCCCATACCATGTTTGATCGCCTCCTATGTTCAGCGTTGGGTGTTTAAGAGCTGAGATATTTATTTCTTGACTAGGGAGCATTTCTTTGGAGCTCTTCTCCTGTACGATAGAAGCAACTGTAGTTTATTTGGATTGGGGGAGTGCTGTTCAATGGTTCCTTGACTTTTTTCCTCAGTGCAGTCACAGTGCTGTTCAGTGGTTCCTAGACCTTTTTTAGTCAGTTCAGTCACAGTGCTTCTCAATGGTTCCTAGACATTTTTCTCAGTTCAGTCACAGTGCTGTTCAATGGTTCCTTGACTTTTTTCCTCAGTGCAGTCACAGTGCTGTTCAATGGTTCCTATACCTTTTTCTCAGTGCAGTCACAGAGCTTTGCTTGGGGGGAGATTTCTAGTATGTGCACGGTTGCAACATTTAGGTTTCCCAGGTTTTCCTTGAATCCTGGTAAGAAGATTCCCAGAATCAAGAGGGAAAATCTGGAAATTAGTTGAAAAGTGTGTTTAACATTTTTTTTCACTAGGCAAGTCAGTTAAGAACAAATTATTATTTACAATGACGGCCTAGGAACAGTGGGTTAACTGCCTTGTTCAGGGGCAGAACGACAGGTTGTTTACCTTGTCAGCTCGGGGATTTGATCTAGCAACCTTTCGGTTAGTGTCCCAACACTCTAACCACCAGACCTGTTGCTTTTGGTTTCTTTTGTAACTGAGCTTTTTTTAAACAAAATGTATCTAATTTAAATTAGCTTGTTTTTTGAGAATTGTTCTGTTCTTCATCTTTGTGGAAGTCCAGTTTTTCTTTTCAAGGTGATTGGTTAACTGGGTTTGAAGGGGGGATAGTTTCTCAAAACCTTTATGTAAAAATGTTTTTTCATGACATCTTTTACTTGTTTGGTAATTAAATAAAATGTATTTTATTGACTGTTTTACAGTCTTGGGTGTCTAGGATAGAGTCAAACTATATCTAAAGAAGGTATTGGGTGTCTAGGATAGAGTCAACTATATCTAAAGAAAGTCTTGGGTGTCTAGGATAGAGTCAACTATATCTAAAGAAAGTCTTGGGTGTCTAGGATAGAGTCAACTATATCTAAAGAAAGTCTTGGGTGTCTAGGATAGAGTCAAACTATATCTAAAGAAGGTATTGGGTGTCTAGGATAGAGTCAACTATATCTAAAGAAAGTCTTGGGTGTCTAGGATAGAGTCAACTATATCTAAAGAAAGTCTTGGGTGTCTAGGATAGAGTCAACTATATCTAAAGAAGGTATTGGGTGTCTAGGATAGAGTCAACTATATCTAAAGAAAGTCTTGGGTGTCTAGGATAGAGTCAACTATATCTAAAGAAAGTCTTGGGTGTCTAGGATAGAGTCAACTATATCTAAAGAAAGTCTTGGGTGTCTAGGATAGAGTCAACTATATCTAAAGAAAGTCTTGACCAAGTCAAGGTCCCAGAAAAGGACTAAAATACTTTATTGAAAGGAAACTTTGTATGCATTGATAATGATGAATTTTAAAAATAATTTTAACAACATTTCAAATGTTTCATTGTTTTGTAAGTATTTATTGCTTGGTGGCTTGGTTATATTCTCAAATAAAATGCTAAAACATAGCTACAGATAAAAGTAAAGATAACCTTTTTACATAATTGAGAATTCACATTTTTAATAAGGGAATAAATGTAATTGTTCTAAAACACCTTGGGTAGTGGGTGACACACAGCTTTAATAAAAAAGACATAAAGCCTAAAGGCTCCATTAACAAAACGTATTGCACGATTTTCTAGGAAAAACAGCACTGATTTTGAGTGAAAACCTCCTTCCATCAGCAAGGGCACTGAAGATGAAACGTGGCTGGGTCTTTCAGCATGACAATGATCCCAAACACACCGCCCGGGCAACGAAGGAGTGGCATCGTAAGAAGCATTTCAAGGTCCTGGAGTGGCCTAGCCAGTCTCCAGATCTCAACCCCATAGAAAATCTTTGGAGGGAGTTGAAAGTCCGTGTTGCCCAGCAACTGCCCCAAAACATCACTGCTCTAGAGGAGATCTGCATAGAGGAATGGGCCAAAATACCAGCAACAGTGTGTGAAAACGTTGTGAAGACTTACAGAAAATGTTTGACCTCTGTCATTGCCAACAAAGGGTATATAACAAAGTATTGAGATAAACTTTTGTTATTGGCCAAATACTTATTTTCCACCATAATTTGCAAATAAATTCATAAAAATCCTACAGTGTGATTTTCTGGATTTTTTCTTCTCCTTTTGTCTGTCATAGTTGAAGTGTACCTATGATGGAAATTACAGGCCTCTCTCATATTTTTATTTTTAAGTGGGAGAACTTGCACAATTGGTGGCTGACTAAATACTTTTTTGCCCCACTGTATATCTCTCAGGGGACGTAACAACTGCAGTGGTGTCATGGAGATTGACTGGTCTCTGGTTATTTTCAGGCATTCCTTCTGGCTCCTAATACAACAAAAACAAACATTAAAACTAGTACACACGTCAACAGATAGTCGTCGTAATCAGTAGGGAAGAAGAACAGACATGTCATTCAGTAAGGGACTGTAACAATATTTTCAGATTAAACACAACACAGAGGACTAGAGGTCAATAGGGCATTAATGATCAATGGCAATAAGTTGTTTTTCAGTTCAACATCTGTGTAGGAATTTCAGTCCGGGACTCATAGCTACACGGCGAGCTTTCATTGGTCCAAATCGTCTACACGTCGAGCTTTCATTGGTCCAAATCGTCTATACGTTGAGCCTGTAACAGGATACTTGTTTTTTGGCCATTGGCCCAATTTTACTGCAAGGAATTCTAATTGGTCGACCACAGGATAGCGTTGGGGGGTTATAAATGACACCCTGTCCCTTTGTACTGTGGAGGAATCACTGAGGAGAGAATCCAGGAGAGAATCACTGAGGAGAGAATCACTGAGGAGAGAATCACCGAGGAGAGAATCACTGAGGAGAGAATCACTGAGGACAGGGAAGAAGGAACATCGACCATCTACTTCTCAGCATAACATCTATGATTCATTCTCTTTGAATAAACCACTTTTTTTTCTCCCCCTGATTTGCTTTGGGGTTTGTGTTACTGAAGGATAACATCAACTGCTGACACGACAAACTCCTTGATACGTAACAAAACTAACTGATAACAGTAGAAATGGAGCCCCCCCCCCCCCCCCCTAATGTCCTCGTGACTCACTGTGTATTTTTCCGACCCAGAAGGCAGCAGGAATGAGGAGCAGGAACAGAGATTTGGAGGTCAGTACCAGGACCCAGCTCAGACCACATTCAGGGGTGTCCTGGTTGTTCTCTGTTTTAATGGTGAGGTACATCATCACTGGGCAACTTTCTATGTTCTTTTCAGACCGACCAATCAGTGTGTCCCTTTACACATTGCACCAAGGTAAATGGAAATATTGTGTTTACACTGATATTGTTGACATTAAAAAATCGTATGATGATACAAAGGTTAAACAAATGTTCTTCCATCAATTTTAGTCACTTAAAAAACATTTCTACACTTTTTATAGACTTTTTCCAAATAAAACCGTTTAAACAGAAACATGTAAATAAGAAGGAGTCTGTTCTCACCAAAGGAAATCCGAGTGGTGATGTTTCCATAGAGGTAGACCTCCAGGTAATACACAACCTCGTCGGATCTCTTCTGCTCTTCTCTCCCCATGGTGCTGCAGGAGTACAGTCCCAGGTCAGACTCAGTGATGTTCTCAATCAGCAAGTCATAGGATCTCAGAGACCGTCTCCGTAGGAAGGTGAAGCGTGGGACAGGGATCTGTAGAGACTTGAAGACAGCCACCTCACACGTTTCACTCCCACCAGAACAGTTTCTGATCCAGACTGTTTCTACGTTGTGTCTGATGTCACAGTGAAGAACGACGTTGTCTCCTGGTCTGACTCTCAACTCCAACTCTGCTGCAGAGATCCCATCCTGACTGGAGGAAACAGCACCTACAGGTAGCAGAGGAACAGTGTTAGGATGAACTGACTGGAGGGAACAGCACCTACAGGTAGCAGAGGAACAGTGTTAGGATGAACTGACTGGAGGACACAGCACCTACAGGTAGCAGAGGAACAGTGTTAGGATGAACTGACTGGAGGACACAGCACCTACAGGTAGCAGAGGAACAGTGTTAGGATGAACTGACCTGAGGAAACAGCACCTACAGGTAGCAGAGGAACAGTGTTAGGATGAACTGACTGGAGGGAACAGCACCTACAGGTAGCAGAGGAACAGTGTTAGGATGAACTGACTGGAGGACACAGCACCTACAGGTAGCAGAGGAACAGTGTTAGGATGAACTGACTGGAGGACACAGCACCTACAGGTAGCAGAGGAACAGTGTTAGGATGAACTGACTGGAGGGAACAGCACCTACAGGTAGCAGAGGAACAGTGTTAGGATGAACTGACTGGAGGGAACAGCACCTACAGGTAGCAGAGGAACAGTGTTAGGATGAACTGACTGGAGGACACAGCACCTACAGGTTGCAGAGGAACAGTGTTAGGATGAACTGACTGGAGGAAACAGCACCTACAGGTAGCAGAGGAACAGTGTTAGGATGAACTGACTGGAGGACACAGCACCTACAGGTAGCAGAGGAACAGTGTTAGGATGAACTGACTGGAGGGAACAGCACCTACAGGTAGCAGAGGAACAGTGTTAGGATGAACTGACTGGAGGACACAGCACCTACAGGTAGCAGAGGAACAGTGTTAGGATGAACTGACTGGAGGAAACAGCACCTACAGGTAGCAGAGGAACAGTGTTAGGATGAACTGACTGGAGGGAACAGCACCTACAGGTAGCAGAGGAACAGTGTTAGGATGAACTGACTGGAGGGAACAGCACCTACAGGTAGCAGAGGAACAGTGTTAGGATGAACTGGCTGGAGGGAACAGCATCTACAGGTAGCAGAGGAACAGTGTTAGGATTAACTGACTGGAGGAAACAGCACCTACAGGTAGCAGAGGAACAGTGTTAGCATGAACTGACTGGAGGGAACAGCACCTACAGGTAGCAGAGGAACAGTGTTAGAATGAACTGACTGGAGGGAACAGCACCTACAGGTAGCAGAGGAACAGTGTTAGGATGAACTGACTGGAGGACACAGCACCTACAGGTAGCAGAGGAACAGTGTTAGGATGAACTGACTGGAGGGAACAGCACCTACAGGTAGCAGAGGAACAGTGTTAGGATGAACTGACTGGAGGAAACAGCACCTACAGGTAGCAGAGGAACAGTGTTAGGATTAATTGACTGGAGGACACAGCACCTACAGGTAGCAGAGGAACAGTGTTAGGATGAACTGACTGGAGGAAACAGCACCTACAGGTAGCAGAGGAACAGTGTTAGGATGAACTGACTGGAGGGAACAGCACCTACAGGTAGCAGAGGAACAGTGTTAGGATGAACTGACTGGAGGAAACAGCACCTACAGGTAGCAGAGGAACAGTGTTAGGATGAACTGACTGGAGGAAACAGCACCTACAGGTAGCAGAGGAACAGTGTTAGGATGAACTGACTGGAGGGAACAGCACCTACAGGTAGCAGAGGAACAGTGTTAGGATCAACGCTATGTAGCTACAACAATGTTAAAGACTAAAAAACAGGCCCCTTTACAATACACATGCTCTGCTATGCAATACACAGAATAGACCACAGATTGTACTCTGTCAAAATAACTAATACATCTCATTTTTACCTTGAAATAATGGAGAACCATATGTTATCATCTCAAATTGATCAATATAGACCACTAATGTAAACGTTTACTCACTTAACAGTGTGATCAGTGCGATAAACAGCCTACTCATCCTAGGGTCTGGTGGAGACTGTCTGAGAGTAGCACAGCAGAGGGGTATTTCCACTCCAGCGTAGGAGCATAGAGTTAGAAAGAGGGCCCTCCCCTAGCTTCTGCCATCAAGGTTTCCGTGGACTTCTTCAATGATACTGCCCATGCTACAACCTGCATTGTGTCAACAAGCGCCCTCTACCCATCTCTATGGGTAGGAGGCCGTCATCATTTAACACCTTTGTTGAACCTCTTGATGCTCCTTTAGTCACTCGTGTAGGAAGCTCACACCACACCTGGGTTCAGATACTATTTGAAATCTTTCAAATACCTTGAGCGTTTGCTCTGGCCTGCCTGGAGTGCCAGATGGTTGCGGTTTGAGACCGTTCTATTGGTCCGTCTAGCCAGGCATGCTCAATCAAGCACCAATTTAAATATTTGAAATTATTTCAAATAGTATTTGAACCCATGTCTGTTCATACCACATACAGAATAGGTGGAGATTGGTGCTGGACGATGTCCCACTCAAGACAACGTGTTTAAGTTGCTATCTGGTTGCCTGGTTACCCTTCATACATTCCCTTTAATACAACTTCTACTGGGGACATTCCCTTTAATAGTTCTTCTACTGGGGACATTGAATGGTATTGATGCACTGTCTCATCTTATCACTTGCTAAGATCAAACAGGTCATAAAGTCAGTGGAAACAGTTGTGGTTTTCTGCAGGCCTCCTACGCCTCCAGCCTCCAGCCTCCAGCCCACACTGAGCAGCAGCAGAGCTGAATCAACCACAGACTCACCTAAGCATGCACTTTGCAAACACACACACACACACACACACACTCTCACACACACACACACACACACACACACACACACACATAGACACACACACACACACACACACACACACACACGCAGGCAGGCACGCATACACACAAAGGGTGTGTTGCAGAGGCTAAGAGGGTGTGGTTTAGATGGTAAGAGGGTGTGGTTTAGATGGTAAGAGGGTGTGGTTTAGATGGTAAGAAGGTGTGGTTTAGATGGTAAGAGGTTGTGGTTTAGATGGTAAGAGGGTGTGGTTTAGATGGTAAGAGGGTGTGGTTTAGATGGTAAGAGGGTGTGGTTTAGATGAATATTATACAACATAGAACAAATATTATATTGTTCTGTGGTATAATTAACTTGACTTCATTGTGTAACTCTTTTGAGAATGTGGTTGAAAGCTTTACTGAGCTACTTTCAGTAAACTTTAACAATAGGCTAGGTGTTTGTATGAAACCATGGAAACTGCTGTTGTTCTGTTCAGCATCTCTGTCTTCCTCTAAAGCCACACCCTTTCAGCATCCATACCGCACCCATTTTCCTCCAAAACACACCCCTTAGTATCTAAACCACACCCACTTCACGTTCAAAAAGACACACCCCTGGCTTCTTAGCCACACGCTCAAATAGAAACCTCTGACAGGCTGCTGGAGCATTTGTCAAACCAAATAGCATGACCTCGTCTTCCTCTCAAGACACACCCTCTGGGCATCCAAGACACACCCTCTTTATATCAAGCCACGCCCTCCACACCCCTTAACACCAACCTCTCTGAAAGGTTGCAAGACTGATTGGCATGACCTGGAAGTGGAAGAGCACATAGGACAAGCAGTGAAATAATAACATTTTTTTTTTAAATCTAATGAAATCAATGTTTATTCAGTGTGAAATTAAAACATCAATACACTATAAAAAAAATAATTCCAATGAAATAACAACAGTTACATTTAAAACTATAACAAGAGCTATTTAATCATATTCCCCGAGTTTAACCCAAAAAGTGCCAACAGGTGTCAATTTTGGCCCCAATGGGTAAAAAAAAAATAATCTGAATTTCGAAAACCATTTTTTTTTCATCCTAAAATTGTAGAACTTTGTCAAGCACCTAGTTAACGACAAACACAATTTACCTGATGATTTCTGTGTTAATATGGAGGAAGGGGAAATTATCTCTGTTTTGTTTCCTGGTGGTGCAGCTACGCTTTTTCAGTCATGTTTTCTTCTTCAGACTAAGAAGAAACTCAACTCGATGGTACAGTTTGTGATAAAAGCACCACATTTGGTACAGAGGTACCAAAGGTACCAAAATAATGGAAACATTTGAGTAAATGGGGAATACAAAAGTCTTACTGAAAGCATTGGCTACTGAAGGGTTCGAGGAGCATAAAAACTATTGAAACCTTATACGCGCCCTATTAAAACACTTTGTGTTGGTGTTTCCTTTATTTTGGCAATTACCTGTAGATGTATGTATCTTTTTATGTACCTGAAAAGGTATAGAGCAACCCCAGCGCACGTATGGCCCCGGCGCACGTATGGCCCCGGAGCACGTATGACCCCGGCGCACATATCGCCTATATCGGTGGCCATATTAGGTCGTACCGGTGAGTCAGCCTCTGAGTACTACAGAAACACAACATTTTTGAATGAAAAAACAGACAAATGTTCGTAACAAAGTGACTTTGGATGAAACTGATCTAAATACATGTTCAAAACATGAAAACTAAAATAAAAAACGTATATTTTGAAACATCAAATTAGACTAGAAATGTGATTTAATTAAAAGGCTTATTCAGGGGGAATTGAAACCATTTACTTGTGTTACAAAATGTTAATTA
This sequence comes from Oncorhynchus clarkii lewisi, assembly GCF_045791955.1. NCBI lineage: Eukaryota > Metazoa > Chordata > Actinopteri > Salmoniformes > Salmonidae > Oncorhynchus > Oncorhynchus clarkii. The sequence goes on along the minus strand of NW_027261135.1, from coordinate 158,414 downwards.
AATAAAACAAGTGTAGGGGCTTGACGTACCCTTTGCAATACTAATTTGGGGTCCAAAATGACCCCCCGCTTTTATGCCCCCAAAAAATATTGAAACTTTTTAAGGTTAAAAACAACACTTGGAAAAAAACTGGAATCCGCATCGCCACTGTCCACACGTTTGTTATTGTTTTTTTGTTTTGTGGACGAAAGGTGAGTTGCGTTGAACAGCATGAACATAAACGATGCAGTACTCTGCTGTTCCATCGCACGTACAACGACATTTGAGGGGAAAAAAACAGTTGTTTGCAGTAACTTATTTTGTTGTTGTAATATTAGATGTGGTGGTTTCACCTTTACAAATCCGTAATGTTATCATTAACCAAAAGACAAATGAAAAAAAAAACATAAATATAACTTTTTTTTTTAAGGACTCGTATAAAGAACTTCAGGTCTCATTTTCATGAGAGAGAGATTGGAAGTTTAAAATACTCCATAGAAAAATAAAGTATTACAATCTTGCTGTAATGGTGCATAGGTCTATCTAACTCTAACCTATCACAGGATGAATGGTATAGGTCTTACTCTGTTGGTATTGATGGATGGTATAGGTCTCACTCTGCTGGTATTGATGGCTGGTATAGGTCTCACACTCTGCTGGTATTGATGAATGGTATAGGTCTCACTCTGTTGGTATTGATGGATGGTATAGGTCTCACCCTGCTGGTAATGATGGATGGTATAGGTCTCATTCTGCTGGTATTGATGGATGGTATAGGTCTCACTCTGTTGGTATTGATGAATGGTATAGGTCTCACTCTGCTGGTATTGATGGATGGTATAGGTCTCATTCTGCTGGTATTGATGGCTGGTATAGGTCTCACTCACTGCTGGTATTGATGGATGGTATAGGTCTCACTCTGCTGGTAATGATGAATGGTATAGGTCTCACTCTGCTGGTATTGATGGATGGTATAGGTCTCATTCTGCTGGTATTGATGAATGGTATAGGTCTCACTCTGCTGGTATTGATGGATGGTATAGGTCTCACTCTGCTGGTGTTGATGGCTGGTATAGGTCTCACTCTGCTGGTGTTGATGGATGGTATAGGTCTCACTCTGCTGGTATTGATGGATGGTATAGGTCTCACTCTGCTGGTGTTGATGGCTGGTATAGGTCTCACTCTGCTGGTGTTGATGGCTGGTATAGGTCACACTCTGCTGGTGTTGATGGCTGGTATAGGTCACACTCTGCTGGTATTGATGGATGGTATAGGTCTCACACTCTGCTGGTATTGATGGATGGTATAGGTGTCACACTCTGCTGGTATTGATGGATGGTATAGGTCTCACACTGCTGGTATTGATGGATGGTATAGGTCTCACTCTGCTGGTATTGATGAATGGTATAGGTCTCACTCTGCTGGTATTGATGGATGGTATAGGTCTCACACTCTGCTGGTATTGATGGATGGTATAGGTCTCACTCTGCTGGTATTGATGGATGGTATAGGTCTCACAGTCTGCTGGTATTGATGGATGGTATAGGTCTCACTCTCTGCTGGTATTGATGGATGGTATAGGTCTCACTCTGCTGGTATTGATGAATGGTATAGGTCTCACTCTGCTGGTATTGATGGATGGTATAGGTCTCACTCTCTGCTGGTATCGATGGCTGTTATAGGTCTCACTCTCTGCTGGTATTGATGGATGGTATAGGTCTCACTCTCTGCTGGTATTGATGGCTGTTACAGGTCTCACACTCTGCTGGTATTGATGGATGGTATAGGTCTCACACTCTGCTGGTATTGATGGATGGTATAGGTCTCACACTCTGCTGGTATTGATGGATGGTATAGGTCTCACACTCTGCTGGTATTGATGGATGGTATAGGTCTCACACTGCTGGTATTGATGGATGGTATAGGTCTCACTCTGCTGGTATTGATGAATGGTATAGGTCTCACTCTGCTGGTATTGATGGATGGTATAGGTCTCACACTCTGCTGGTATTGATGGATGGTATAGGTCTCACTCTGCTGGTATTGATGGATGGTATAGGTCTCACAGTCTGCTGGTATTGATGGATGGTATAGGTCTCACTCTCTGCTGGTATTGATGGATGGTATAGGTCTCACTCTGCTGGTATTGATGAATGGTATAGGTCTCACTCTGCTGGTATTGATGGATGGTATAGGTCTCACTCTCTGCTGGTATCGATGGCTGGTATAGGTCTCACTCTCTGCTGGTATTGATGGATGGTATAGGTCTCACTCTCTGCTGGTATTGATGGCTGTTACAGGTCTCACACTCTGCTGGTATTGATGGATGGTATAGGTCTCACACTCTGCTGGCATTGATGGATGGTATAGGTCTCACTCTCTGCTGGTATTGATGGCTGGTACAGGTCTCACTCTGCTGGTATTGATGAATGGTATAGGTCTCACACTGCTGGTATTGATGGCTGGTATAGGTCTCACACCCTGCTGGTATTGATGGCTGGTATAGGTCTCACACTGCTGGTATTGATGGCTAGTATTGGTCTCACTCTGCTGGTATTGATGGCTGGTATTGGTCTCACTCTGCTGGTATTGATGGCTGGTATTGATCTCACTCTGCTGGTATTGATGGATGGTATAGGTCTCACTCTGCTGGTATTGATGGCTGGTATAGGTCTCACACTGCTGGTATTGATGGCTGGTATAGGTCTCACTCTCTGCTGGTATTGATGGATGGTATAGGTCTCACTCTGCTGGTATTGAAGGATGGTATAGGTCTCACACTCTGCTGGTATTGATGTCTGAGTAGGTACTGAAGTCAGAGTTCTGGACTGTCTTCTTTTTTGGTGTCCTCGGTCCCTGACGGATATCCAATGAGGCGTAAAACAGGTCTCCTTCCTCCTGAGAGAGAGAGAGAGAGAGGGAAAGAGAGAGAGAGAGAGAGAGAGAGAGAGAGAGAGAGAGAGATTGTGAGAGATATAGACAGAAAATGAAGCAGAGAGAGAGAGAGAGACACACACACACAGAGAGAGTGAGAGAGAGAGAGAGAGAGACACACACAGAGAGAGAGAGAGACAGAGAGAGAGAGAGAGAGGCAGATGGAGAGACAGAGAGAGAGAGTTGATTTTATAAATAGTATATTCCTGTAATTGTTATATCATTATACAATATGATTATATCATATATTATATTATGTTTTGTTGCTTATTCCATTTATTTTTAAAGAGTATCCTCGCCACTGATTTGAATAGAGCCCCACAGCGGAGGTGTTATGATACCCATAAAACCTAGCGGGGGTGCCAATCCTTTTCCCACTATTCATTTTTTCCCATAGGTCATTTTAGAAACACTTAAACCAAGGTTGTGTTTTTATGTAAAATTGCATGACGTTTTGACAACAGTGTAAATCTCTCTAAGACAAGGGGACTTTTGTCAATACATTTGCCAGTATTTAATGCTAATATGCTGCTAATGTGGCTATCATGAAGAACTACGGCGGCAGGGTGGTTAGAGTGTAGAGGTGGCAGGGTAGCCTATTGGTTAGAGTGTTGAGGTGGCAGGGTAGCCTAGTGGTTAGAGTGTAGAGGCGGCAGGGTAGCCTTGTGGTTAGAGTGTTGAGGTGGCAGGGTAGCCTAGTGGTTAGAGTGTAGAGGCGGCAGGGTAGCCTAGTGGTTAGAGTGTAGAGGCGGCAGGGTAGCCTAGTGGTTAGAGTGTAGAGGCGGCAGGGTAGCCTAGTGGTTAGAGCGTTGGACTAGTAACCAGAAGGTTGCAAGTTCAAACCCCCGAGCTGACAAGGTACAAAATCTGTAGTTCTGCCCCTGAACAGGCAGTTAACCCACTGTTTATTGAAATTAAGAATTTGTTCTGAACTGACTTGCCTAGTTAAATAAAAGGTAAAATTACAAATGCCATGATGATCTGGGAGAGACTGCTGAATTGAGGCAAGGTAAGAATGTCTGGATTAACTATCTACCAGCTGTGTTGAGTAATGAATAAATCAAGCTACATTTCTTTAAATGGACAATTCTGTTTTGTGCACATTTTAAATTGACACAAAGTTGTCAGCTAGAGATGACGTGCAGGAGAATGCTGATGGCCGCTTGTTATAGAACTACAACACCCATTTTGACTGTTCATATACAGTACCTTCTCTCTGCTCTCACTTCCCCTGGTGGTCGTCCTGTTCAGAGGATCCTGAGTCTCAGTTGGAGCTGTGGAGTAGAGTTTGGCATTATTCCAGATAACTACTGAAGGACACAAACTAACTTTTCTTGCCTTATTTAAATAAAAAAAACGCAATGATTAAATCTTTCTTATTTTTTTGCTAATTTTCACACTGCAATAACTGGCTGTGGCGCAAAAGGGTTTTGATGAATAAACATGTTGTGGGTGTGTCCAGGCCCCTCACTGACCAATCAAAAAACTGCCCATGAATACATAATGTGGTTTCTTCAAATTGTGTATTTACAACCTTTTATGTTTTCAGTTGACATCAACTCTTACTCCTTTACAGCGTAGTTCATTAAATAGCCTGTTCCATATTTTTATTTATTTTATTTAACCTTTATTTAACTAGGCAAGTCAGTTAAAGAACATATTCTTATTTACAATGACGGCCTACACCAGGCCAAAACCCTGGAAGACGCTGGGCCAGTTGTGCGCCGCCCTATGGGACTCCCAATCACAGCCAGATGGGATACAGCCTGGATTTCAACGACAGGGACGGTAGTGACGCCTCTTGCACTGAAATGCAGTGCCTTCAGACGGCTGCGCCACTCGGGAGCCCAAATGTGTTCAACATGGTTCTAAACGCATCACTTTCAATATGGAAATACGCTGTTAAACATCGACTATGGCATCCACACTGATATAGAGGGCTAGGCCTACTGATATAATGCAGTCTGGACATAACACACTGATATAGAGGGCCTACTGATATAATGCAGTCTGGACATAACACACTGATATAGAGGGCTAGGCCTACTGATATAATGCAGTCTGGACATAACACTGTGTTAACACACGTAGGTCTAAATGTCTTTACGCGTAACATTCATGACGCAGATTCTCTCCACCAAAAAAGTCTGCCGTGTAAATGGCATTAGGCTATTAGGAAGACTGAATAGTTTGGAGGAGCGAGCGCGTCTTCGGTTATCGGACGAGGGGCGCTCTTTTAAAACGGGGATGAATAGTCTACTCCAACAAGTGGAAGACTGAATAGTTTGGAGGAGCGAGCGCGTCTTCGGTTATCGGACGAGGGGCGCTCTTTTAAAACCGGGATGGATAGTCTATCACATATGTCAGAGTCAAGGCCCGCGGGCCACATCCGGCCCGCAAGAAGGTTTTTTACGGCCCCTGGGATGATCTTGATTTATTATTAGAACCGGCCCGCAGCAAGCCGGCAGCCCGCAGATCTTTTACACGCACCAATACTACATTTCCCACAATGCAAAGGTGACGCACCGAGCAGTAGGCTGCTTCATTTCAATATTTATTGGCACAGCAGTCGTCAGCATCACAGTAAAATTAACTTTCAGATACCCATCAAAAATGGCAAAACGGAAGGTGGATACTGAGAACCGGGGGTTTCAAACAAGGTGGGAGTCGGAGTATATGTTCACGAAGGTAGCTGGAAAACCTGTGTGTCTTCTGTGTGGAGAAAGTGTGGCGGTACTGAAAGAGTATAATCTGAGACGACATTATGAAACGAAACACGCGGACAAAAACAAGAATATGGACATGGAACAAAGGCTACAAAAGGCAGAGGAATTAAAACGAGGCCTCAAATCTCGACAGGCTCTGTTCAAAAAAGCCAAATCACAAGGCCAGGCTGCTGTCAAGGCCAGTTTTATTTTGGCAGAAGAGATCGCTAAATCAGCCCGGCCATTTACGGAGGGGGATTTCATCAAAAACTGCATGATTAAAGTTTGTGACGAAGTTTGCCCAGAAAAAAGGCAACTCTTTTTAAATGTGAGTCTGAGCAGAAACACCATTGCCGAGAGAGTAGACCAGTTGTCCATCAATCTAAAAGAGCAGCTTGTGAAAAAGGGAAAAGATTTTATTGCATATTCCTTGGCTGTGGATGAGAGCACCGACATTTCTGACATTGCCCAGTTGTCAATTTTCATCCGCGGAGTGGACTCCAACCTAAGCGTGACAGAGGAGTTTTTGGCTTTACGTCCTATGCATGGCACAACTACGGGGCATGATTTGTATGAAGAGGTGTCAAGATGTGTAAATGAGATGGAGCTGCCTTGGGAAAAACTCGTGGGTTTGACAACCGACGGAGCACCTGCGATGTGTGGACACAGGAGCGGACTGGTGGCGAAGATACGGGAAAAGATGCAAGAGGAAAACGCGACAGGTGAGCTGACAGCTTATCATTGTATCATACACCAGGAAGCGTTGTGCGGTAAAGCCTTGAAAATGGAGCATGTAATGAGCATCATCACGCGCACAGTTAACTTTATCAGAGCCAAAGGTTTGAATCACCGCCAGTTCAAGGCATTTCTGACGGAGTTAGAAACGGAGCATGGTGATTTGCCTTATCACACAGAGGTGCGATGGCTAAGCCAGGGAAAGGTGCTTCAAAGATGTTTCGAGCTTCGTGAGGAGATTTGTCTGTTCTTGGACAGCAAAGGGAAAGACACAACACAACTCCGAGACGAAATGTTTCTGTGTGAAATGGCTTTTCTGTGTGACATTACGAGTCATCTGAATGCAATAAACTTGCAGCTGCAGGGTCGGGATCGTGTCATCTCTGATACGTACAGTACAGTGAAGGCATTTAAAACCAAACTGACTCTGTGGGAGACGCAGATGCGGAAAGAAAATTTGAGCCACTTTCCCAGCTGCCAGACCATGAAAGAGAAGCTCTCTACCAGTGCGTTCCCGAGCACACAGTTGGCTGATAAAATAGGTATGCTTGCCGCTGACTTTCGACGCCGATTTGCTGACTTTGAAGCACAAAAAAGCAGGTTGGAACTGCTCGGTAACCCATTTGCTGTTGACGTGGAAAGCTCACCACCAAACCTCCAAATGGAGTTGATTGACCTCCAATGCAATGATGCACTGAGGGCAAAATATGCGGCAGTGGGTGCTGCGGAGTTCGCCCGTTTCCTCCCCGGCACAATGCCCCAGCTGCGCATCCAGGCTGCTCAAACGTTGTCTATGTTTGGCAGCACATACCTGTGTGAACAACTGTTTTCTTTGATGAACCTGAACAAAACATCACACAGAAGTCGACTTACTGCTGAACACCTCCACTCAATTCTGAGGATTTCTTCAGCTCAGAGCCTTACCCCGAACATTGATGAACTTGTGGAAAAGATGGGACACCACCAAGTATCACCCTCAACCTCAAACAAGTGAACATTACTGTGCAATCACATATTTAGAGTTTTTACTCAGTTCAAGTTTAAAAGTTAAAATTTAATATTTGTTTTCACTGCATGTTACTTCTCCTTAAACAAAGTGTTGTTTTTGATTAATAGATTTTTGCACTTTATTTTTTTGTATTTCAATCCAATTATATTTTAAAAATATTTCAGTTGAGTGGATGATAGAAAATTGCTATTATTGTTTTTTCTTTGAAGTAAATTTAGCCCACTTTTGCTAAAATAGAAAATATAGTCTACTGATGGTGCCTTGAATACCGGTTTCTTTCATTTAATGTTCATGTTATGGGGATATTTATATAAAGGAAATTTGTCTTTTGTGTCTGTTGAAAATTAAAGATTACTGACAGAGCCATAAGAAAATATTGCTTTATTTATCTGATCATATTGTAATATATTTGTTAGGTTTTCAGTAGGTTCAATTAGGTTCACTAGACTATATGCGTCATTTAAAAATTTTTCAAGGAACATTCGAACAGTCCGGCCCTCGTCTTGTAGCTGATTTTTTTATTTGGCCCTCCGTCCATTTGACTTTGACACCCCTGGCCAACAAGTGGAAAAAAGCAGGTATGTGAATTGTGACGGCAAAATATATCAAATGGCACCCTATTCCCTATGGGCCCTGGTCAAATGTGGTGCACCCTATTCCCTATGGGCCCTGGTCAAATGTAGTGCACCCTATTCCCTATGGGCCCTGGTCAAATGTAGTGCACCCTATTCCCTATGGGCCCTGGTCAAATGTAGTGCACCCTATTCCCTATGGGCCCTGGTCAAATGTAGTGCACCCTATTCCCTATGGGCCCTGGTCAAATGTAGTGCACCCTATTCCCTATGGGCCCTGGTCAAATGTAGTGCACCCTATTCCCTATGGGCCCTGGTCAAATGTAGTGCACCCTATTCCCTATGGGCCCTGGTCAAATGTAGTGCACCCTATTCCCTATGGGCCCTGGTCAAATGTAGTGCACCCTATTCCCTATGGGCCCTGGTCAAATGTAGTGCACCCTATTCCCTATGGGCCCTGGTCAAATGTAGTGCACCCTATTCCCTATGGGCCCTGGTCAAATGTAGTGCACCCTATTCCCTATGGGCCCTGGTCAAATGTAGTGCACTAAATAGGGAATAGGGTGCCAAAGCATCTCAGTAAAGCCGTTTAAAATCCCTTTCTTCAAAGTCTACTTTTGGCTAATGGCCATTATTGAAACGTACTAAACCCCCTTTTGATTAAGGGGACGGTAAGCTTGTTGTTTTAATCAAATGCAACTAATTGGGGGGGGGGGGGGGACTATTTTTTGTTTGTTTTAAAGTTTCTAAATATGAGATTCACTGAAACTAAAAACACATCGCATCTTCCATCTTTCACTGAGCCTCTCGGAGGACAACTCCACGTCTTTAATCAGTTCAATGGGATTACAGGACTCGCTCTCAGAGCAGAACAGCTGACAGGCATATTCAAGGTTGAATTAAAAATCCATCACATCAACAAACTGAACGAGTGAATGAGATCATGCTATAAAAAGAGTGAAAGAGCACATACTGCTATTTAATAATGAAGTGAGTTTACCTGTTGTTCTGCAGAAGAAGTAGACACAGGTGGAGGAGAGGAGAGAGGAGAGGAGAGCAGACACAGGACACAGACTGAACAGCAACATCCAACACAGCCCACAGTCCACATCAGGTGTTCTGGTATCTGGACAAAACACTCAGGAATAAATGGAGAACTAAGATCATCGAGCTCATTCTCCTCTCATTCAAGGAAACCAGACATGCTATACCACAACCAAATATACAGCCATTAAATAAATAGAGAATTATTTTGATTTTACCAAATGAAATCCTTCTCATGACATGTCCATAGTGGTAGACATTTTTCTGTTCAATAGGTTTTTCATTCTCCATGTTTCTCTCCACAGTCCCACAGTAGTAGAGTCCCAGGTCAGATTCAGTGATGTTCTCAATCAGTAGATCATAGGACATGTTGTAGTGGTTCCAGAACATTGTATACCGAGGGAGAGGATTGAGGAAATGAGATGACACACGGTTATAATATGTAATAACAAGAGGAGGCTGGTGCTCATGAGAGCAATTCCTGAACCAGACTGTGTACATTTCACTTGTTGTTCTACAGTCACTATAGAGAGTGATGTTGTCTCCTGGTCTGACTCTCAGCTCCACCTCTGCTGCAGGGATCCCATCCTGACTGGAGGAAACAGCACCTACAGGTAGCAGAGGAACAGTGTTAGGATGAACTGACTGGAGGAAACAGCACCTACAGGTAGCAGAGGAACAGTGTTAGGATGAACTGACTGGAGGAAACAGCACCTACAGGTAGCAGAGGAACAGTGTTAGGATGAACTGACTGGAGGAAACAGCACCTACAGGTAGAAGAGGAACAGTGTTAGGATGAACTGACTGGAGGAAACAGCACCTACAGGTAGCAGAGGAACAGTGTTAGGATGAACTGACTGGAGGGAACAGCACCTACAGGTAGCAGAGGAACAGTGTTAGGATGAACTGACTGGAGGACACAGCACCTACAGGTAGCAAAGGAACAGTGTTAGGATGTGTTAGGATGAACTGACTGGAGGACACAGCACCTACAGGTAGCAGAGGAACAGTGTTAGGATGAACTGACTGGAGGAAACAGCACCTACAGGTAGCAGAGGAACAGTGTTAGGATGAACTGACTGGAGGAAACAGCACCTACAGGTAGCAGAGGAACAGTGTTAGGATGAACTGACTGGAGGGAACAGCACCTACAGGTAGCAGAGGAACAGTGTTAGGATGAACTGACTGGAGGACACAGCACCTACAGGTAGCAGAGGAAGAGTGTTAGGATGAACTGACTGGAGGAAACAGCACCTACAGGTAGCAGAGGAACAGTGTTAGGATGAACTGACTGGAGGAAACAGCACCTACAGGTAGCAGAGGAACAGTGTTAGGATGAACTGACAGGAGGGAACAGCACCTACAGGTAGCAGAGGAACAGTGTTAGGATGAACTGACTGGAGGAAACAGCACCTACAGGTAGCAGAGGAACAGTGTTAGGATGAACTGACTGGAGGACACAGCACCTACAGGTAGCAGAGGAACAGTGTTAGGATGAACTGACTGGAGGAAACAGCACCTACAGGTAGCAGAGGAACAGTGTTAGGATGAACTGACAGGAGGGAACAGCACCTACAGGTAGCAGAGGACAAAAGAGAGCAATGGCAGCAGCAGAGCTATGGCAACAACAGAGCTATGGCAACAACAGAGCTATGGCAACAACAGAGAGTTATGGCAACAACAGAGAGCTATGGCAACAACAGAGAGATATGGCAACAACAGAGAGATATGGCAACAACAGAGAGCTATGCCAATAACAGAGAGCTGTGGCAACAACAGAGAGCTATGGCAACAACAGAGAGATATGGCAACAACAGAGCTATGGCAACAACAGAGAGCTATGGCAATAACAGAGAGCTGTGGCAACAACAGAGAGCTATGGCAATAACAGAGAGCTATGGCAACAACAGAGAGCTATGGCAACAACAGAGAGCTGTAGCAACAACAGAGAGCTGTAGCAACAACAGAGAGCTGTAGCAACAACAGAGAGCTGTAGCAACAACAGAGAGCTGTAGCAACAACAGAGAGCTGTAGCAACAACAGAGAGCTGTAGCAACAACAGAGAGCTGTAGCAACAACAGAGAGCTGTAGCAACAACAGAGAGCTGTAGCATGCCATCATCCTCCATAGACAAAGATAGGATGCAAAGTAACAGCACGTACACACTGTACTCTTCGTAAAAAAGGTGCTATCTGGAACCTCAAAGGGTTCTTTAACTGTCCCCATACGAGAACCTTTCAAATAAACCTTTTTGGTTCTAGGTAGATACCTTTTGGGTTCAAGATTGAGCCACTTCCACAGAGGAAATGGAACCAAACAGGGTTCTCCTATGGGGACAACCGGAGAACACTTTGGACCCCTTCTTTGTAAGAGTTTAGGTTAACAAATGTAGACAAGTATAAAACCACATCAGACGATGATCTATCGTGCAGCTATGAGGCCCAGTAAAACTCATTCTAAAGGCTACTTACACAAGAGAGTGATGAGAGAAACACACAGCCTGTCCATCTGGTGGTCTGATGGTGTGATGGTGACTGTCAGAGAGTAGCCGGGTCTTTGAGTAACAAGGTCTTTGCTGCGTATTTCCGTGATGATGACTTGATACACTTTACCATGAAAGGACATACGAGCAGCGATTGGTTCGATCGAGTGGAAAGTTTTCAGCTCGTGGTACTTTTATCTGATGCACTTTCTGTGTGACATGAAGGGGAGGGTTTAGCATCGAACACGTTTCACACCAACATCAAGTCACTGGAAAATATTCAGCTTCTTTGAGGTGGTCGTTGTAGATAGCAACACCTAACTAGCAGCACCTGGTCAAAGTCAACCTACTGCAACATCATTAAACACAACATGAAGAACCAAACAAGAATTTTGATGTCACTTTGATCCTTGAAAGTGAAGACTTGAGACAGAGACCTAACATGAGACAGAGACCTATCATGAGACAGAGACCTATCATGAGACAGAGGCCTATCTTGAGACAGAGGCCTATCTTGAGACAGAGACCTATCATGAGACAGAGACCTATCATGAGACAGAGACCTATCATGAGACAGAGGCCTATCTTGAGACAGAGACCTATCATGAGACAGAGACCTATCTAGAGACAGAGGCCTATCTAGAGACAGAGACCTATCATGAGACAGAGACCTATCTTGAGACAGAGACCTATCTTGAGACAGAGGCCTACCTTGAGACAGAGGTCTATCTTGAGACAGAGGTCTGTCATGAGACAGAGACCTATCATGTGACAGAGGTCTATCTAGAGACAGAGACCTATCTTGAGACAGAGGCCTATCTTGAGACAGAGGCCTATCTTGAGACAGAGGCCTATCTTGAGACAGAGACCTAACTTGAGACAGAGACCTGTCTTGAGACAGAGGCCTAACTTGAGGCAGAGGCCAATCTTGAGACAGAGGTCTATTTTCAGACAGAGGCCTATCTTGAGACAGAGGCCTATCTTGAGACAGAGGCCTATCTTGAGACAGAGGCCTATCTTGAGACAGAGGCCTATCTTGAGACAGAGGACTATCTTGAGAGAGACCTATCTTGAGAGAGATGCCTACCATGAGACAGAGACCTATCTTGAGACAGAGGCCTATATTGAGACAGAGACCTATCTAGAGACAGAGGCCTATCATGAGACAGAGACCTATCTTGAGACAGAGGACTATCTTGAGAGAGACCTATCTTGAGGCAGAGGTCTATCTTGAGACAGAGGTCTTTCTTGACGCAGAGGCCTATCTTGAGACAGAGGTCTATTTTCAGACAGAGGCCTATCTTGAGACAGAGGTCTATCATGAGACAGAGGCCTATCTTGAGGCAGAGGTCTATCTTGAGACAGAGACCTATCTTGAGACAGAGGCCTATCTTGAGACAGAGGCCTATCATGAGACAGAGACCTATCTTGAGACAGAGACCTATCTTGAGACAGAGACCTATCTTGAGACAGAGACCTATCTTGAGACAGAGACCTATCTTGAGACAGAGACCTATCTTGAGACAGAGACCTATCTTGAGACAGAGGATAACGCTGGTCTCTATACCAGTATCCTGTTAGTATTAATGTTTGATTGATGAAATGATGAACATCCAGTAATCTTAACATTTAAAACCTGATCTGCATTAACTATTTCATGAATCACAAAATGTAGTATTTATCCACCAAACATCAAGGCCTTTCCAATCTTGGACACCCTGAATTGAAGTCAGCCAGAAACTACAAGCAGAAACTACAATATCCATGATGCTCTGGATAGGATGTGATGTTACAGCCAAGCCAATTGTAGTTTAACAGCTATGCCAATTGTAGTTCTTAATGTCTATTTTATTCAAGATTAGTGGACAAACAAATAGAACATAGACAGAGAGAGCAATGCACTCAGTGTAAAACGTGAGTTGATCATCAGGAGAATAGCTGCACCATGGGGTGAACAACTACTTATAACTTGGATGTCCTCTCTTCCTCAGGCCAAACGGTAGACAGAGACACACAGACACACAGACAGACAGCACCATGGCAACTTTAACAGGAAGTGTGGGTTTCCTGTGTACCGAGTGTGTCTTCTCAGCCAATCAATGACTAGCTCTTATATGAGTACTGTAATGCCAACATCATAATATCAGATTATCAACATTAGTAGTGGACAATGTATGTAGGTATTTACATGTGTTTATATGTGTTTATATGTGTTTATATGTGTTTTTATGTATAGATAGGTGGGTATATGGGAGTGTGTCCATAATATTGTTTATCATGTATAGTCCTATGTGTGGGAGGTTGTGGTTTACACAGCTAGTGCCGATTCTCTGTAGGGGAGGAGTTAAGGGGGGCCTGGGTTTCAGGTCTGAGAGGAGGACTGAGGGGTTAAGGGGGGCCTGGGTTTCAGGTTTGAGGGGTTAAGGGGAGCCTGGGTTTCAGGTCTGAGGGGTCAAGGGGGGGCCTGTGGAGGAGTATCAGAGTAGCTGGGTCTGTCAGTAACAGTATCAGAGTAGCTGGGTCTGTCAGTAACAGTATCAGAGTAGCTGGGTCTGTCAGTATCAGTATCAGAGTAGCTGGGTCTGTCAGTAACAGTATCAGAGTAGCTGGGTCTGTCAGTATCAGTATCAGAGTAGCTGGGTCTGTCAGTATCAGTATCAGACTAGCTGGGTCTGTCAGTAACAGCATCAGAGTAGCTGGGTCTGTCAGTAACAGTATCAGACTAGATGGGTCTGTCAGTAACAGTATCAGAGTAGCTGGGTCTGTCAGTAACAGTATCAGAGTAGCTGGGTCTGTCAGTAACAGTATCAGAGTAGCTTGGTCTGTCAGTAACAGTATCAGAGTAGCTGGGTCTGTCAGTAACAGTATCAGACTAGCTGGGTCTGTCAGTATCAGTATCAGAGTAGCTGGGTCTGTCAGTAACAGTATCAGAGTAGCTGGGTCTGTCAGTAACAGTATCAGAGTAGCTGGGTCTGTCAGTATCAGTATCAGAGTAGCTGGGTCTGTCAGTATCAGTATCAGAGTAGCTGGGTCTGTCAGTAACAGTATCAGAGTAGCTGGGTCTGTCAGTAACAGTATCAGAGTAGCTGGGTCTGTCAGTAACAGTATCAGAGTAGCTGGGTCTGTCAGTAACAGTATCAGAGTAGCTGGGTCTGTCAGTAACAGTATCAGAGTAGCTGGGTCTGTCAGTAACAGTATCAGAGTAGCTGGGTCTGTCAGTAACAGTATCAGACTAGCTGGGTCTCTCTCTCTCTCTCTCTCTCTCTCTCTCTCTCTCTGCCACCCTCTCTCTATCTTAGTCTCTCTCTCTATCTCTCTCGCTCTCTCTCTCTTAGTCTCTATTAGTCTCTCTTAGTCTCTCTCTCTCTCTGCCACCCTCTCTTTCTCTGACTACACCTACCCCTCTCTCTCTGCCCCCCTCTCTCTCTCTGACTCCCCCTCCCTCTCTGTCTGGTCTTCCCTCTCTCTCTTTCCAGAGACATCCACACACACACACACCAGCGTAAGCCACAGTGGCTGACCAAGTGACGTGTGACAGTGATGGAAAACAATTGTGGTTTCTGCAGGTCTGAAACCACCTCCTCCCTCCCAGAGGACAGAGAGGCAGAGGTAACACACACACACACACACACACACACACACACACACACACACACACACACACACACACACACACACACACACACACACACACACACACACACACACACACACACACACACACTCACACTCACACTCACACACAAACATTTGCAGGGCCACAGTAGCGCTGGTGAAGCAGTTGACACGTGACAAGAAGATAGAACTGATTGTGGTTTGTACAGACTTGAATAGCATTTAACCCCTCAGTCCTCCCCTCAGACCTGAAACCCAGGCCCCCCTTCACCCCTCAGTCCTCCCCTCAAACCTGAAAACCAGGCCCCCCTTAACCCCTCAGTCCTCCCCTACAGACCTGAAACCCAGGCCCCCCTTAACCCCTCAGTCCTCCCCTACAGACGTGAAGCCCAGGCCCCCCTTAACCCCTCAGTCCTCCCCTACAGACCTGAAACCCAGGCCCCCCTTAACCCCTCAGTCCTCCCCTACAGACGTGAAGCCCAGGCCCCCCTTAACCCCTCAGTCCTCCCATACAGACCTGAAACCCAGGCCCCC
The DNA here is from genome assembly GCF_045791955.1 of Oncorhynchus clarkii lewisi. Classification (NCBI taxonomy): domain Eukaryota; kingdom Metazoa; phylum Chordata; class Actinopteri; order Salmoniformes; family Salmonidae; genus Oncorhynchus; species Oncorhynchus clarkii. The sequence goes on along the minus strand of NW_027261135.1, from coordinate 142,805 downwards.
CTTAACCCCTCAGTCCTCCCCTACAGACCTGAAACCCAGGCCCCCCTTAACCCCTCAGTCCTCCCCTACAGACGTGAAGCCCAGGCCCCCCTTAACCCCTCAGTCCTCCCCTACAGACCTGAAACCCAGGCCCCCCTTAACCCCTCAGTCCTCCCCTACAGACCTGAAACCCAGGCCCCCCTTAACCCCTCAGTCCTCCCCTACAGACCTGAAACCCAGGTCCCCCTTAACCCCTCAGTCCTCCCCTACAGACCTGAAACCCAGGCCCCCCTTAACCCCTCAGTCCTCCCCTGCAGACCTGAAACCCAGGCCCCCCTTAACCCCTCAGTCCTCCCCTACAGACCTGAAACCCAGGCCCCCCTTAACCCCTCAGTCCTCCCCTCAAACCTGAAAACCAGGCCCCCCTTAACCCCTCAGTCCTCCCCTACAGACCTGAAACCCAGGCCCCCCTTAACCCCTCAGTCCTCCCCTACAGACGTGAAGCCCAAGCCCCCCTTAACCCCTCAGTCCTCCCCTACAGACCTGAAACCCAGGCCCCCCTTAACCCCTCAGTCCTCCCCTACAGACGTGAAGCCCAGGCCCCCCTTAACCCCTCAGTCCTCCCATACAGACCTGAAACCCAGGCCCCCCTTAACCCCTCAGTCCTCCCCTACAGACCTGAAACCCAGGCCCCCCTTAACCCCTCAGTCCTCCCCTACAGACGTGAAGCCCAGGCCCCCCTTAACCCCTCAGTCCTCCCCTACAGACCTGAAACCCAGGCCCCCCTTAACCCCTCAGTCCTCCCCTACAGACCTGAAACCCAGGCCCCCCTTAACCCCTCAGTCCTCCCCTACAGACCTGAAACCCAGGTCCCCCTTAACCCCTCAGTCCTCCCCTACAGACCTGAAACCCAGGCCCCCCTTAACCCCTCAGTCCTCCCCTACAGACCTGAAACCCAGGCCCCCCTTAACCCCTCAGTCCTCCCCTACAGACCTGAAACCCAGGCCCCCCTTAACCCCTCAGTCCTCCCCTACAGACCTGAAACCCAGGCCCCCATTAACCCCTCAGACCTCCCCTACAGACCTGACACCCAGGTCCCCCTTAACCCCTCAGTCCTCCCCTACAGACCTGAAACCCAGGCCCCAATTAACCCCTCAGACCTCCCCTACAGACCTGAAACCCAGGCCCCCCTTAACCCCTCAGTCCTCCCCTACAGACCTGAAACCCAGGCCCCCCTTAACCCCTCAGTCCTCCCCTACAGACCTGAAACCCCGGCCCCCCTTAACCCCTCAGTCCTCCCCTACAGACCTGAAACCCAGGCCCCCCTTAACCCCTCAGTCCTCCGGTACAGACCTGAAAACCAGACCCCCCTTAACCCCTCAGTCTGATATTATGATGTTGGCATTACAGTACTCATATAAGAGCTAGTCATTGATTGGCTGAGAAGACACACTCAGTACGCAGGAAACCCACACTGACTTCCTGTTGTTGTTGCAATGGTGATGTCATTCAGCCTGAGGAAGAGAGTCCAAACATTGTTATTACAATTTAATCTGTCACATTAATCTCTCCCCTTCACACATACTGACCAGAGTGTGGATGTTAACCTATGGGCCACTGTTCATTGATAAACACAGAGATCATTCATCTGATTGTTGTAACAAGTACTGTTTAACACTGGGTATATAGCACATACTCCAATGCATCTTGGGTATTGTAGTTAACTATTATCTCCACCATAGTTAAGTGTTTTAAATACAACGATCCATCATGAAAAGTAACATAGATTCAGAATCTCTAGTCATGTTGTGTCCTGTGACCTCGTGGGTCTCCATGACAACAGTGTTGTGTTGTGAACCACAGGACCAGGGACAACAACTGTCTGTTCCTGTTTAAAGAGGGACCAAGATGTCAGTCTCTAAAAGTCACACCCCCTAAACTAGATGATATCATAACTAGTTCATATAGACCGGCTCGGGATTTATACTGTTATTCTAATCCAGTAAACTACAGGTTTGATGCATTCTGACTGAAGCTGATTGGCCAACTTTAGGCCTCTGTCTCTTAAGATTTACTTCAAAGGTCAAAATCAATGTGTAATCTGCATAGATAGGATGTTTTGAGTTCGTTTTTTAAAAGATGTTGAATTGATCGCCCTCTAATGCCCATTAGTGTTGCTCAATGCAAACCACCTCAAAGAAGCTGAATGTTTTCCATTGACGTCACGTTAGTGTGAAACCTGTCGACCTCGATGCTCGACCCTCCTCTTCCTGTCACAATATGGGTTTCAGAGAAAAGGACCTCGAGCTGAAAACTTTCCACTCGATCGAACCAATCGCTGCTCGTATGTCCTTTCATGGTAAAGTACATCTAGTCATGAACACGGAAATACGCAGCAAAGACCTTGTTACTCAAAGACCCGGCTACTCTCTGACAGTCACCATCACACCATCAGACCCCCAGATGGACAGGCTGTGTGTCGCTCTGATTACATTCTTCTGTGAGTAACTTTTTTACTGGGCCTTGTAGCTGGATGAGAGATGATGTATTGATGTGGTTTTATGGTTGAACAGATTTGTTATCTTATTATTGTGATGTTGTGATGACTGTGGTAAAGACATGACGTTTATATTTTCACGAGGAGAATTATGATGTCAAAATGACATTCTGTGATTTATCTTAAGACTGTTCCTCTGCTACCTGTAGGTGCTGTTTCCTCCAGTCAGTTCATCCTAACACTGTTACTCTGCTACCTGTAGGTGCTGTTTCCTCCAGTCAGTTCATCCTAACACTGTTCCTCTGCTACCTGTAGGTGCTGTGTCCTCCAGTCAGTTCATCCTAACACTGTTCCTCTGCTACCTGTAGGTGCTGTTTCCTCCAGTCAGTTCATCCTAACACTGTTCCTCTGCTACCTGTAGGTGCTGTTTCCTCCAGTCAGTTCATCCTAACACTGTTCCTCTGCTACCTGTAGGTGCTGTTTCCTCCAGTCAGGATGGGATCCCTGCAGCAGAGGTGGAGCTGAGAGTCAGACCAGGAGACAACATCACTCTCTACTGTGACTGTATCATAACTACTGGAGTTCACATTATCTGGTATAGGAACTGTTCTCACAAGTACCAGCCTCCTCTAGTTATTTCAACTAAGTTTGTTAGTTACATCTCTCCCCCCGGATATAATGTGTTGTGGAACCCCTCTAACAAGTCCTATGATCTACTGATTGAGAACATCACTGAATCTGACCTGGGACTCTACTACTGTGGGACTGTGGAGAACCAGGTAGTGGATGATGGAGGTAAAGGAGGAATTTTACAGAAAGAGTTGTACCACTATGGAAACATCACCACTAGGATTTCACTTGGTAAGAACAGTTATTATTCTGTCTTTATCTTCTGTCTGTATCTCTGGTGTTATTAATATTATATTAGTATTGGTGTGTCTGGGTTCCTTTAACGAGAGGGAGAGGTGGAAGGAACGCCAAAGAAAATGTATCTTATTTTAGATTAATAATTCAAGGTTGATTAAGGGCATAAAATGTCCCCTCAAATGAATGTTTAAACATCCAAGAGTCATGACTATCAATATATTATTGAGAAGGTCTTGATTGTTTCTAATAGTGTAGTTCTGTTTCTGTTTAATGTTTTGTCCAGATGTCGGTCCTCCTGAGTCCTCCTCCTCCTCCCCTCCTCCTGTAGACTGTGGACTGTGTTGGATGTTGCTGTTCAGTCTGTGTCCTGTGTCTGCTCTCCTCTCCTCTCTCCTCTCCTTTGCCTGTGTCTATTCCTTCTGCAGAACAACAGGTAAACCCACTCCCTCAGTCAGGATTCACTTATTCAAACATTCTTGTTTTAAGTCTGGGTAATATTAATCAGTCTAACATATTATTTAAATAATTACCTACGATTTAAACACATTCTCACTTTCTCACTAATTCATATTTTAAGTCTGGGCATTCCTAATCAATCTTAGTTATTTTGCAAATAATTTCAAAAATGTTTAACCTTCATTTTTTTTTAAGCATTTTGACCACAATAAGTAAACATCTACTAACTTTTAACTGATGTGTCCTAGTTTAACCTCAAACTTGTTGTTTGATGGCGATTTCTCTTCCTCTGCAGCTCCAACTGAGACTCAGGTTCCTCTGAACAGGACGACCACCAGGGGAAGTGACAGTAGAGAGCAGACTACAGTCAGAGTGGGTGTTGTAGTTTTATTTTGGGTGGCCATCTTAATTTGTAGTCCATGTGTTTGGTAACCCAGACATATTGAAAGAGTGTTTTCAGTGGCAGATAGAATCATTAAATACAGAAGGTAAAGAGCAGCACTACATAATATCTAATAATAATGTAAAATGATATGTAATTAATATTAACAGATTATCTCTATCGCTCTCTCCGACTACAGTACCTACGCATCCATTAAATCATCCAGCATTATGAGACCGAAACCATCCATCAATACCAGCAGAGTGAGACCCATACCAGCAGAGTGAGACCTATACCATCCATCAATACCAGCAGAGTGAGACCTATACCAGCAGAGTGAGACCTATACCATCCATCAATACCAGCAGAGTGTGACCTATACCATTCATCAATACCAGCAGAGTGAGACCTATACCATCCATCAATACCAGCAGTGTGAGACCTATACCATCCATCAATACCAGCAGAATGAGACCTATACCAGCCATCAATACCAGCAGAGTGAGACCTATACCATCCATCAATACCAGCAGAATGAGACCTATACCAGCCATCAATACCAGCAGAGTGTGACCTATACCATCCATCAATACCAGCAGAGTGAGACCTATACCAGCCATCAATACCAGCAGAGTGAGACCCATACCATCCATCAATACCAGCAGAGTGTGAGACCTATACCATTCATCAATACCAGCAGAGTGAGACCTATACCAGTCATCAATACCAGCAGAGTGAGACCTATACCAGCCATCAATACCAGCAGAGTGAGACCTGTACCATCCATCAATACCAGCAGAGTGAGACCTATACCATCCATCAATATCAGCAGAGTGAGACCTATACCAGCCGTCAATACCAGCAGAGTGAGACCCATACCATCCATCAATACCAGCAGAGTGAGACCTATACCAGCTATCAATACCAGCAGAGTGAGACCTATACAAGCTATCAATACCAGCAGAGTGAGACCTATACCAGCCATCAGTACCAGCAGAGTGAGACCTATACCAGCCATCAATGCCAGCAGAGATTGAGACCTATACCAGCCATCAATACCAGCAGAGGGAGACCTATACCAGCCATCAATACCAGCAGAGGGAGACCTATACCATCCATCAATACCAGCAGAGATTGAGACCTATACCAGCCATCAATACCAGCAGAGGGAGACCTATACCATCCATCAATACCAGCAGAGTGAGACCTATACCATCCATCAATACCAGCAGAGTGAGACCTATACCAGCCATCAATACCAGCAGAGTGAGACCTATACCAGCCATCAATACCAGCAGAGTGAGACCTGTACCAGCCACCAATACCAGCAGAGTGTGACCTATACCAGCCACCAATACCAGCAGAGTGTGACCTATACCAGTCATCAATACCAGCAGAGTGAGACCTGTACCAGCCACCAATACCAGCAGAGTGAGACCTGTACCAGCCACCAATACCAGCAGAGTGAGACCTGTACCAGCCACCAATACCAGCAGAGTGTGACCTATACCAGCCATCAATACCAGCAGAGTGAGACCTGTACCAGCCACCAATACCAGCAGAGTGAGACCTGTACCAGCCACCAATACCAGCAGAGTGAGATCTATACCATCCATCAATACCAGCAGAGTGAGACCTATACCAGCCATCAATACCAGCAGAGTGAGACCTATACCATCCATCAATACCAGCAGAGTGAGACCTATACCAGCCATCAATACCAGCAGTGAGACCTGTACCTCAAATAATAACAATTGGACTCTCTTCCTCAGGCTGAATGGCAGCACCATGGCAACAACAACAGGAAGTTCGTGTGGGTTTCCTGTGTACTGATTGTGTCTTCTCAGCCAATCAGTGACCAACTCTTATATGAGTACTGTAACGCCAACATCATAATATCAGATTATCAACATTAGTAGTGGTCAACGTATGTATATGAGTATATATAAATAATGTTGATATGTGGGAGTGTTTGTACATATGATTACATATAATGTATTGTCCTATACAGTGGGGCAAAAAAGTATTTAGTCAGCCACCAATTGTGCAAGTTCACCCACTTAAAAAGATGAGAGAGGCCTGTAATTTTCATCATTGTGATTTACTCAACTAGTGCTTCTGCTCTGTAGCAGAGGGGTTATGGGAGGCCTGGGCTTTAGGTCTTAGGGGAGGTCTGAGGGTTTAAGGTAAGAGAGGTCTTCCAATCTGAGGGGAGCTCTGTTTCTCTGGTTACCTCCAGATCTCTGTTTCTCTGGTTAAGCTCCAGAGCTCTGTTTCTCTGGTTAACCTCCAGATCTCTGTTTCTCTGGTTAACCTCCAGAGCTCTGTTTCTCTGGTTAACCTCCAGAGCTCTGTTTCTCTGGTTAACCTCCAGATCTCTGTTTCTCTGGTTAACCTCCAGATCTCTGTTTCTCTGGTTAACCTCCAGATCTCTGTTTCTCTGGTTAAGCTCCAGAGCTCTGTTTCTCTGGTTAACCTCCAGATCTCTGTTTCTCTGGTTAACCTCCAGATCTCTGTTTCTCTGGTTAACTTCCAGAGCTCTGTTTCTCTGGTTGCCTCCAGAGCTCTGTTTCTCTGGTTAACCTCCAGATCTCTGTTTCTCTGGTTAACCTCCAGATCTCTGTTTCTCTGGTTAACCTCCAGAGCTCTGTTTCTCTGGTTACCTCCAAAGCTCTGTTTCTCTGGTTAACCTCCAGAGCTCTGTTTCTCTGGTTACCTCCAGATCTCTGTTTCTCTGGTTAACCTCCAGAGCTCTGTTTCTCTGGTTAACTTCCAGATCTCTGTTTCTCTGGTTAACCTCCAGAGCTCTGTTTCTCTGGTTAACCTCCAGAGCTCTGTTTCTCTGGTTAAACTCCAGAGCTCTGTTTCTCTGGTTAACCTCCAGAGCTCTGTTTCTCTGGTTACCTCCAGAGCTCTGTTTCTCTGGTTAACCTCCAGAGCTCTGTTTCTCTGGTTAACTTCCAGAGCTCTGTTTCTCTGGTTACCTCCAGAGCTCTGTTTCTCTGGTTAACTTCCAGAGCTCTGTTTCTCTGGTTACCTCCAGAGCTCTGTTTCTCTGGTTACCTCCAGAGCTCTGTTTCTCTGGTTACCTCCAGAGCTCTGTTTCTCTGGTTTCTCTGTTTTTGCTTCTCTAAGTAAATCTAAGGAAGGAATGGAATTAAGAATGAGAGATCTTTTAACACAAAATGTCAAGTGTTAACTCCTTAGCTTCTTTTATCATGTCATTTTTATTTACCATTTGAAAATGTCTACATTTAATTGGTATGGATTTACTATGTTGGATTTAGCTAGTGTTAATGTCTGATTTATGGTTGGTCAATATACCTGTAATAAATGTATTTTTTGGAATAAAATTATGTTTTTCAGAGATTATAATGTTCTGTTTGCATAATTCACCTGATCACTATGTAACTCTATTGATAATGTGGTTGAAAGCTTTACTGAGCTACTTTTAGTCAACTTTAACAGAAGGCAAGGTGTATGAAACCATGGAAACTGCTCTGATTCTATTCAGCATATGTCTTCCTCTAAAGCCACACCCTTTAGTATCTAAGCCACACACCTCTTAGCATTTAAGCCACACCCTCTTAGCCAATAAACCACACCCTTGTATAGTCTAAGCCAACCCTCTTAGTATATGAGCCTCTCCTACTAACCTATAAACCACACCTACTAAGACTATAAGCCACACCCTCAAACAGAAACCTATCTGAAAGGTTGCTGGAGCCTTTTCAAACAGAATCACCTGACCTTAACATTGAGGAGACTGTAGTTAACATGGAGGAGACTGTAGTTAACATGGAGGAGACTGTAGTTAACATGGAGGAGACTGTAGTTAACATGGAGCAGACTGTAGTTAACATTGAGGAGACTGTAGTTAACATGGAGGAGACTGTAGTTAACATGGAGGAGACTGTAGTTAACATGGAGGAGACTGTAGTTAACATGGAGGAGACTGTAGTTAACATGGAGCAGACTGTAGTTAACATTGAGGAGACTGTAGTTAACATGGAGGAGACTGTAGTTAACATGGAGGAGACTGTAGTTAACATGGAGGAGACTGTAGTTAACATGGAGGAGACTGTAGTTAACATGGAGCAGACTGTAGTTAACATTGAGGAGACTGTAGTTAACATGGAGGAGACTGTAGTTAACATGGAGGAGACTGTAGTTAACATGGAGGAGACTGTAGTTAACATGGAGGAGACTGTAGTTAACATGGAGGAGACTGTAGTTAACATGAAGGAGACTGTAGTTAACATGTAGGAGACTGTAGTTAACATGGAGGAGACTGTAGTTAACATGGAGGAGACTGTAGTTAACATGGAGGAGACTGTAGTTAACATGGAGGAGACTGTAGTTAACATGGAGGAGACTGTAGTTAACATGGAGGAGACTGTAGTTAACATGGAGGAGATTGTAGTTAACATGGAGGAGACTGTAGTTAACATGGAGGAGACTGTAGTTAACATGGAGGAGACTGTAGTTAACATGGAGGAGACTGTAGTTAACATGGAGGAGATTGTAGTTAACATGGAGGAGACTGTAGTTAACATGGAGGAGACTGTAGTTAACATGGAGGAGACTGTAGTTAACATGGAGGAGACTGTAGTTAACATGGAGGAGACTGTAGTTAACATGGAGGAGACTGTAGTTAACATGGAGGAGAATGTAGGGCAGCATTTCAAACAGAATGGACTGACCTTGACATTGAGGAGACTGTAGGGCATTATATCCCAAACTTGGTCCTGGGGACCCCAAGAAGTGCCTGTGCCACCTACTTAGCCTATAAAATCTTGAATGTTCGAACAGCCATCAAAACCCTTACCGAAATTTAAAATGCAACTTAAATATTTTTTTTGTCATAATATGTCCACAAACTCTTCTGAACTGTTTCCTCTGGGAAGCATGCGGACACCTTTGGCCTCCTACTAAGCCTATAAGCCACACCTACTAACCTATAAACCACACCTACTAACCTATAAGCCACACCCACTAAACTATAAACCACACCTACTAACCTATAAACCACACCCACTAAGCCTATAAACCACACCTACGAAGCCTATAAGCCACACCTACTAACCTATAAACCACACCTACTAACCTATAAGCCACACCTACTAAACTATAAACCACACCTATTAACCTATAAACCACACCCACTAAGCCTATAAACCACACCTACTAACCTATAAACCACACCTACGAAGCCTATAAGCTACACCTACTAACCTATAAACCACACCTACGAAGCCTATAAGCCACACCCCCAAACAGACCTCCCTGAGAGGTTGCTGGAGCCTCGTCAGACTGAATGCCATGACATTGAACTGGAAGAGACCATCGTGTCCTCAACTCTGGTCCTCCAAGCCAGTTCCACTGTGTTTTTTCACTGTTCCCTTCTTCCTAATCAGGGATTGGTTAAGACCTGTGATACCAGCTGGGTGTAATTAATGATCAGGTAGAACAGAGAACCAGCAGGCTAAGAACCTCATAGGGTCAGAGTTCAATACCCCTGACATAGTGGGAGAGAATTAAATAATGAAATAAAATCTAATGAAACTGAATCAATATTTATTGAGAATTACTTTTTAAACACATCAATACACATGAATTACAATGATAAAACAACAATGAAACTTCCAAACTGAAACTATATCAAAAGATATTTAAATATATTTCCTGAGCTTAAAAACAACATTTTAAAATAACTATTGTTATTATTATTAAAAGGCAAATTGAAAGAATACAGACGAAAGTAAAAAAGATACGAGTAGAAAAACATAATAACTGATACGATCAAAGCTGTAATACCTTGTCCTCCCTGATCAATAATGGTATTGGTCTCACTCTGCTGGTATTGACGGCTGGTATAGGTCTCACTCTGCTGGTATTGACGGCTGGTATTGGTCTCACTCTGCTGGTATTGACGGCTGGTATAGGTCTCACTCTGCTGGTATTGACGACTGTTATTGGTTTCACTCTGCTGGTATTGACGGCTGGTATAGGTCTCACTCTGCTGGTATTGACGACTGTTATTGGTTTCACTCTGTTGGTATTGATGACTGGTATAGGTCTCACTCTGCTGGTATTGACGGCTGGTATAGGTCTCACTCTGCTG